>NW_007067482.1:0-90367 GCF_000164805.1 Carlito syrichta
GGCCCCTGGGCAGTGTCCGGAGCGCTGGTCAGGACGGCAAAGGAGGCCTCGAAGTCAAGATGGGCAGCGAGTCGCAGACCCGGATCCTGCCCTTGGACGCGGTCGATGCAGCCGCCAGAGCCCGCGTGCGGGTCGTACCGGGTCCAGGAGTCGAGGACCGCGGCCCGGCGCCTCCCTTCCCACCGCGGTGTGGATGCTGAGCTGTCAGCCGTCCACGCTCCCACGGCTGCCTCCTTTTCGGCGGCCTGAAGTTCGGCTCGAGCCAGTCGTTAACACGCGGTTCCAGTAGTGGATTTCGCGGACTTCTGGCCTGGACGCCACCGGGGCTTCTCCCCAGAGAGCCTGGTTTTTCAGCTTGACGAAACCGCAGTAATGTCACGACACCTGTGGGCCTTAATAGAATTTCCTTCATGTCAGTATCCCGTTGGGTCCAGGTTTCTTCCGCTCTCCCAGAAATGTCTCCAGCTCGTCTCAACCAAAATCCCACAGGGATCTGCCTTTTGCACTTGGTTGATGCACTTTTTATGTTTTTTATCTGTCACCATCCCCTCATTGCCTTTGAGAGACCCAATTGGTGGTCTCTCGGATTTTGAAATTTGGGTTTAACACCTTGCTTCTCCTCGCCGTTTCACATTTAGCTGATTGTATCTTTAAACGTGTATCTCTGTTCTCTTTGTGTCTTCCAAGCCGGTGGTGAGATCTAGAACTGCCCTATCCAGGATAGTCGCCACCAGCCAGCTGTGGCTATTTAAGTGAACTGACATGAAATAAACGTAACAATTCAGTTGTTTTCAAGTGTTCAGTAGCCACAGTTGGCCTAGTGGTTGCTGTTTGAACAGTGCAATTATAAATTGCATTTTCATAATTGCAGAAAGTTCTATTGAACAGCAGTGATTCAGACACTTGATGAGATTTACCCTTAATATGTGTATTTTTTTTTTGGTGGGGTCAGAAGGAGGGTAGAAAATTGCATAGTTGGTGGAATATACTTCCTGTTTGATTAACTATCAGGGAAGTAAGTGAGGTCTGAGTTATTTGTCTTTTGTGACGTTGAGACTGAGTTTTGAAGTGGGTTCAGGTGCTGTCAGCTGAATCCCTCCATCGTGAAATTTCCCAAGACCTTTTCATGTAGTGTTCGTGAAGTCATCCTTCATGGGTTTAGGCTACCTGTGCTTATTGTGTTAGCAGCTGCCCAGTGATGATTTTCTCATCTGTCCTTCAGTGTTTATAACTGAGAATCTCTTAGGGAGAAGAACTTCCCACCATCAGCTGTTTAACTACCCTGAAATACAGTTTGTACAGGAAAGACAAGAAAAGCACTTAATTCTTTCCCTCTCTTTTCAGACTACAGTAATGAGTTGGTGGCCTAGCAACCTCCGAAGGTAACCGTGAGGGTTTTTGTCTTTAAAACTGTCATCACACACTGGTAGATGTTAATATGTTTAAGCTGTTTCGACATATTGCGGCCTTCTTTTTTTTTTTGAGTTGGAGTCTTACTGGGTCGCCCAGACTGGAGTGCAGTGGCCGCTCCCGGCCACCGCAGCCTCGACCTGCTGGGCTCCGGCAATCCTTCCGCCTCAGCCTTCCAAGTAGCTGGAACTACAGGCATGCGCTACCACGCCCGGCTAATTTTTTTGATTTATTGTAGAGATGAGGTCTCACTGCCCAGGCGGGTCTCGAACCCGCGGGCTCAGGCAGTTCACTCACCTCTGCCTCCCAAAGGTGCGGGATTACAGGCTGAGCCACCCAGCCCGGCTTGGTCTTTTTGTATATGCAGTTTGTCCTGTCTTTGGCCAGTGGGAGTCCCTTTAAGTTGGCTCCTATTCTATTTGATATGACCCATAGTTTTGGTAATTTTCTTGCTTTCTGATAAACCATTTTCCTGGTTCATTTATACATTTCTGGCCTCCAAAGAGCCCTGGCTGCTTTGCGTGGGAGATGGTATTGGGACCTGAGTGTGACTGGGTTGGCCACTGATTAGCGAGTTACAATGGCCGAGGTTAGGAAATACACTTTCTAAAAAGAGATGTTTGCAGAGTGTACAGTTTCCAATTTAAACTTAAGTTTTGCAGTTTTTAAAAAACACATTTGCTTTATATTTGTATCTTTTTCTCCTTTCTTTAAAAAGTCTTGGTGCCTACTGCCATTGATAGAATTACTTTTTTAATCCTATATTATATATAATGTAATGGTTGTAAATGATATTAATCTTATTGTTACCGATATGATTCCTGAATAGTTCTTAGGATTTCTTTGCAGATCTTTTTTATTCTTAGTATATGTGCCTCTAGGGATATGAACAGCACATTCACTGTGTTTTAAAGGCATATGGAAGAATTTGTTTTATGGTTAGTCGGTGGACTTGATATCTAATTGATTTATTGCATTTTGTTTCTGGTTTTTCAGGAATGCTTTTATTTTGATTTGTTTTATCATGTATAGAACATTAGCATGGTTCCTATAAAACAAGTACCTATGGAACAAGGTGCAAACAGAGACGTTTAGCTTTCATCCAATTTCTACTACTCTGTTTCTCCTCGTAGGTGTCATTTTTACTGGTTTTGGGAAAAAATGCACATAAAAGCAAATATATGTGGATTCACCCTCCTTCCTTTCTTAGACAAAAGATACTCTTTACATATGCTGTTTTGTATCTTGCTTTTCTCACCCCATGATGTATGCCGTGTAGCTCTCGCCATCGATGTATGTAGAGATTGTGATTTGCTTTTTACAGTGTCACGGTATTCCTCTGGTGGACAAATATTTAACTAGTTCCCTCTTGACAGGCGTTTGTGTGATTTCCTGCTATTACTATGCAGATAGTCCTGCAGGGAATATCCTTGTGCATATGTGAGTTTGCGTTTTTGCCAGCGTGTCTCTGGGATAGACTCCTGGAAGTCGCGTGACTGGATGGCAGGTGAGTGCCTGTGGTAGTTGCTAGGGTCGTCAAAACCTCCTCCCGAGTCCCTGTGCCATTCTGGGTTCCTACCCACAGCGCGTGGGAGTGCCTGTCGTCCCCGTCTGGTCATCAGAGTATGCTGTCACACTCCTAACTTTCGGTTAAACTGACACAGAAGCAAAGGCAACTCAGTAAGTTTAATTTGGGTTTCTCTTCTTATGAGCAAGGTTAGGCCTCTTTTCATATGCTTTAATGTTGTTTGTATTTGTTTTTCTGTGCGTTGCTTATTCATATCTGTTGCCCATGTTTTTGTAGATTTTTTTTCCTCCTAATTTTTATTGGCTCTCTATATATTTGGATAATTGTCCCTTTGCTGTAAAACTTGCAACCATTGTTATAATTTGTCTTTTAACTTGCTTACGGCATTTTTTTCATATAAAGTTTATTTGCATTTTTATGTACTCAGTCTTGCTCATTGTTATTCCTGGATTGTGAGTTAGAGTTTGGGCAGGTGTTTTTTTGTTGTTGTTGCTGTTGGTTGTTTTTTTTGAGTCAGGATATCACTGTGTTACTCAGGCTGGAGTGCAGTGGCATGATCACGGCTCACTGCAGCTTTAGATTCAAGTGATCCTCCTGAATCAGCCTCCCGAGTAGCTGAGACTACAGGCATCTGCCACCATGCCTGGCTAATTTTTTAAAGAGACGAGGTCTTGCTATGTTGCCCAGGCTGGTCTTAAGCAATCTCTTGCCTCAGCCTCCCAAAGTGCTGCGATTGCAAGCATGAGCCACTGTGTTTGGCAGGACACATTTTTTTTTTTGAGTTGGAGTTTCACTCTGTCGCCCAGACTGGAGTGCAGTGGCCGCGGCCACTGCAGCCTCTACCTGCTGGGCTCCGGCAATCCTTCCACCTCAGCTTTCCAACAATTTTTTTTTTAACTGTTTGTTTTTGAGTTGGAGTCTCTGTCACCCAGGCTAGAGTGCAGTGGCACACTCATAACCACCCTGGCCACGACCTGCGGGACTCAGGTGATCCTTCTGTCTCAGCCTTCTGAGTAGCTGGAACCACTACCATGCCTGGCTAATTTTTTGATTTATTGTAGATACACGTCTTGTCAAGTTGCCCAGGCTGGTCTCGAACCCCTGGACTCAGGCAGTCCTCTTGTCTCCACCTCCCAAAGTGCTGGGATTGCAGGCATGAGCCACCACACCCGGCTGGACAAGTTTTTTTTGTTTTTTGGTTTTTTTTGAGTTGGAATCTCACTCTGTTACCCAGACTGGAGTGCAGTGGCCGCTCCCGGCCTCCGCAGCCTCGACCTGCTAGACTCCGGCGATCCTTTCCCCTCAGCCTTCCGAGTAGCTGGAACTACAGCCACGAGCTGCCACGCCTGGGTAATTTTTAATTTATTGTAGAGATGAGGTCTCATCAAGTTGCCCAGGTGGGTCTCGAACCTGCGGGCTCAGGCAGTCCACTCACCTCGGCCTCCCAAAACGCTGGGATTACTAGGCTGAGCCACCGAGCCCGGCCTGGACAAGTTTTTTAAAAGTTTATTTTTATTTTGAAAAATTTGTCTAATACTTTATCTGCTGACTTCCCCCCTTAAGTTTAGTGAGGAGCCTTTCTGGGAAATGCTAACTGATACTGGTGGTTCATTGCAACAGCCATGGTTTACTGGCCATAGTATATCTGACACACATAATAGATCTTTGTGCTGACAATGGCACCGAGACAGGTAAAGGGACAGAGCGTTTTCATCCTCCTTTAGACTTGAAGTAGGCATGTTTCTTCTCTTAGCATGTAGCATTTATTCATAACTCTGTCTGGAGTTTTTATTTTCTTCCTGTCTTGTTTTGTGAGTAATTTGATCTTGGGCATATACTCTGATATTTTTCCTGATCTGTAAAATGAGGTTAAACTAGTGCTTTTTACCTCTTAAATTCTATGTTAATGAATTTCAAAGAGCGCCTATTATCAGACATTTTATTTGCATTTGTTTCTCTCACGTTTTAAGTGTTTTCCCCATTCCCCAGAGTTGATGCAAAAACCTGTATTTCCTTTAGCCATCCAGTTCCAGATTTCATTGATGTAAGACAGCCTTCATGCCACAGGAGAGTTATAATTAATAAGGTTTGTTTGTTGATGTTTTGTTCTAACTGCAGAAACAAATAAGATTGTACTAATTGTGGAGGTATACATCGTCCATTTAGCCACTTTAGTATTTCATGCCAGGGTAAGGAGGGGCAGGTTATCCTATCGTATCTATTTCAATTTCTATCTAATATTCTAACAGGGAATATCTAACTTTACATAATTCTTTATCACATGGCACAGGCAAAGAAGGAATTGAAGGTGGCACAGTGTGTGGAGTTGAATGAGGAGGGTAAGGTTGTTGAGAAAGTAATCAGTGACATAGCCGTGAGCAGCTCAGGTGCCCGAGGTCCGCAAAAATCTGAGTCCTTGCACTTCTTACCTGATCCTCAGGCGTCTCGCAGGTAGTGAAGGTGTTGTTTAGGGAACACCCTGCACGGTAGTAAGTGTACTTCCACGGAGGATGTTGCCGGTCCCCCCTCCCCACCTCCCAGGTTTGTAAAACAGGGATCTCTTTGTCTCAGACAATTGTTTTGATTTCGGGAGTGGCGGTTTTTCTTATGTGGACTCTTTCATTGTGCCTCTGCCACCTGGTGGCCACGGTGGTGATTTTAT
This sequence comes from Carlito syrichta, assembly GCF_000164805.1. Lineage (NCBI taxonomy): Eukaryota > Metazoa > Chordata > Mammalia > Primates > Tarsiidae > Carlito > Carlito syrichta. The sequence goes on from NW_007067482.1 coordinate 5,601, forward strand.
CCTTGTCATTTTTTTAGTGCCAAGACATTGTTGAACCAAAAGAAGATATGCTGATATAGTATAAGATCTGGATTACTGTAAAATGTGTAAATATCGGACTTGGTTGGGACTCAAGTCATGCTCTCTGGCCTGAATCCCAGGACTGTAATTTGTAGTTTGTCATAGTCAAGTTATTTAAGCCTCCAAACTCAGTTTCCTCAAAGTAATTGTATCTTTTATGAGTGTTGTAAAGATTGAATTAGACAGTGTGTACAAGGCACCTGGGACGGTCGAACAGTCAATGGCTTTTAACTTTTATTATAAATATTGTTAATTATTAAATAGTAGTCATCTAGAAAATATGATCATCTATTGTATTACTAGATATATTAGTGTTTAAGAATAATGTGACCCAAAGAAGTATAATTTTGCTAATGATAATTTTGTGTAACTGTAGAAGCACTGTCGTTAGGAATAGCATTTTCCTGTGTATTTAAAAGTGTCCATATAGCTGTCAGGAAATGCTATCTACAGTGGATTTTTTCTCACTCTGTCGCCAGGCTGGAGTGCAGTGGCATGATCACAGCTTACCACAGCCTTGACCTCCTGGGCTTAGGCAAGCCTTCTGCCTTAGCTTCCCGAGTAACTGAGACTACAGTTGTGTGCCACCATGCCTGGCTTACAGTGGATATTGAATTGGCTATTAGAAGCCCTTGAAAAAACTGGAAGAAACTTCGGAGATTTTTGCTCCTGCCCCTTATTTTACAGATGCAAAAACTGAAGTCCAAGGACACAAAGCTAATTAGTTGTAGAGCAGTATATGCTGGTTCTCCACCTAGTACTGTGTGGACCATGTGCCACCTCCCACTTCTCCTCAAGTGGACCTAAACCTTGGTTTGGGGTTGATTTCATGGTTTGAAAAAAAGTGGAACAGAACGTGGAAAGCTTTTTCTTTAGGTTTTTATTTTGTGTGATGTTGGTGAAATATGTAGGATAAACCAACTAGAAAAAAAATCCTGCCGCGATATTTGTGCATGAATAGTTTAATACTCGAGTTGTTAGTCATAGATGCAAATTGGGCACTTGGTGGCTGTGTTTTCCAGGATTCTTGTTCTCCTCTGTCTCCGGAACACCTTGGGTTGGCGTCTGTCGCTGTATTTATCACACTAGCGGAGCGTTTTTGGCTAATTTTTTTCTGTCTCATCCATCACTATATATTGAGCTGTTAGTGCAACACCGAACTCCTAGTTGAATGAAAGAATCTAACTCTTGGAGCAATATACTGTCTAGATGAGGCATCTGGACAAAGGGGCAGAACCTTGGCACTGCAGCCTTTAGTTATCGTCTCAAGGCTTCAGGAGAAAGGGCCGTTCTCAGGAGGGGAAAGTGGTTTGGCACTGATGAACATTTTGGAGATTTGTGACGAAGGCACAGACTTCTCTCATCTGCACTTCCGGATTTCGGGGTCTTCTTTCTCCTCACTCTCACCTTCCTTCCTCCATGATACCTCTCCCTTTCATGGCAGTCTTCTGTCCCCCTCCCCTCTCTCTCTGCTGGACCCTTCCCTGTGGTCCTTCAGCTTGATGGAAGTAAAGGTGAGGGGAGTTGAGATAAGCTCAGTCACAAGCCCTGGGTTCTGGAGCTGCAGAGTTGAAGACAATTGGCTGTCTGCCCTGGAGTGATGGATAGTCTGGTAAGGAAAAAGAATGTGCAGCCCTCACTTGCAGTTGGGTGTACGTGCTGTGAGAGAGCCTGTTCAGGACCAGGCGCACTGCGGGGCAGAGGAGGGCAGGTGTTGTGGGAAGCTGCAGGCGCCTGTCTTTGGGGGGAGTAGGCGCTCCAATGAGGACCAGGGAACTCAGCTTCAGTGCATTTCGTCTTGTTTCCCGCCCGCCCTCCCTCCCTCGCTCTCTCCCTATTTCCCCTGACATGTGTAACCCTGATTTCTTTCTCTCATTTTGTAAGGGGATTTATGTTCATGTGTGTCTGCTGGCAAGATTCCAGCTCCACCCTGGCCCACCCTTACTTTAGGAACTAGGCCAAAAACAGTGAAGTATTTGATAGCAGTCATGTGGGGAGAGTTTCAACGGCAATTCAGATAATTGAAGCTATTTTCTTTTAGTCTGAGATTATTTGGCCTAATATTTCTTGCAGTGATATTCTTTGACTGTTTCTATAGTCATCTTAAGAAGTGCTGATTTTCTTGTTGTTTATATGTCTTCATTCACATTCTTAAGTTGTAAGTTAGAATGTTAAAATGTAGGAATTAATTTTCTCATGACTGATTTTTTTTTTTTTTTAATCAGTTACCAAAACAGAGGGAATTTGATGATGGAGGCTTTGCTGGAAGGAATGCAGAGTCGAGGGCCTGGTAGGTAAGTGTGCTTTTTTAAAATTACTTTTTGAATTGATCCATAATTACACATATTGATGGGGTATGTGTGATACTTTGCATGCATATGATGTGTAATGACCAAATCAGGGTATTTAATATACGCAACAGCTCTCACGTTCCTCCATTTATCATTTTTTTGTCTTGGGAACATTTCAGCTCATCTGGCTACTTAAAAGTGTACGGTGTACAGCAGAGGCTTAAGGAAAAGGCCTTACTGTCCTCGTCACCCTAAAGTGCTGTTTACTTAGTAGTCACCCTGCTGTGCTATTGAGCACTGGAACTTATTTTTCTGCCTAACTGCATGTTGGTGCCCATTAACCAACTTTCCTTTACCTTCCCCTCCCAGCCTGTGGTGACCACTCTTATACTCTCGTGCCTCCACGTGATCAACTTGTTCAGATTCCACATACGGATGAGAACGTGAATTTGGCTTTTGCTCATTTCACTTAATATAGTGACCTCAGCTTCATCCACGTTGGTGCCGATGACAGGATTTATTCTTTTTAATGGCTGAGTAGTATTTTATTGTACAGGCACACCACCTTTTCTTTATCCGTTCATCCGCCGATGGACACTGGGGGAAATTCCATATATTGGCTATTGTGACTAAAGCTGCAATCACCATGACAGTGAAAGACTGCTTTGAAAGACTGATTTCCTTTCCTTGGATGAAATACCCAAGGTTGGGATCGCTGGTGGTTCTGTTTTTAGTTTTTTGAGGAACTGCCGTATTGTTTTTCATAATGGCTGTACTGATGTACATTCTCACCAGTAGTGTATGAGTTCTCTTTTCTTCACATCCTCGCCAGCATTTATCTATTTATTTATTTGATGATAATCATTCTAAACTGGGGTAAGATGATACCTCATTTTGGTTTGGTTGTGCGTTTCCCTGATGGTTAATGATGTTGCGGATTTATTTCACATACCCGTTGGTTATTTGCATGTTTTCTTTTGAGAAAAGTTGATTCAGATCCTTTGCCCACATTTTAATAGAATTTTTTTTTTTTTGCTATTGAGTTGTGGTTTCTTGTATATTCTGTATGTTAGTCCTTTGTTGGATGGATAGTTTCTTTTACTCTTCAGTTGTCTCTTGACTCCGTTGATCGTTTGCTGTGCAGAAACTTTCGCGTTTAATATAGTCCCATTTGTCTGTTTTTGGTTTTGTTGCCGATGCTTTTGAAATCTGAGCCATAAAATCTTTGGTTAGACCACTGTCTCGAAGCGTTTCCTCTATGTTTTCTTGTTTATAGAAACAGGGTATTGCTCTGTCACCCAGGCTGGAGTGCGGTAGCATGATCATAACTCACTGCAGCCTCAAACTCCAGGGCTCAAGCAATCCTCCTGCCTCTGCCCTCCAAGTAGTTGGCATTACAGGTGTGAGCCTGTGCCTGGCCCCTTCTCTTCTAGTAACTTTATAGTTTTGAGTCTTACACAAAAAAGTTTTTAATCCATTTTGAGTTGACTTTTGTATAGAGTGTGATTTCATTCTTCTGCTTACAGATATCTAGTTTTTCCAGCACCATTAATTGAAGGGGTTATCCTTTTCCCAGTGTATGTTCCTGGCGCTTTTATTGAAAATCAGTTGTCTGTAAATTCATGGATTTATTTCTGGGCTCTCTGTTCTGTTCCATTGGTTGATGTGTCTGTTTTTATAACAATACCATGCTGTTTAGGTTACTATACTTTGGTAGTGTGTTTTAAAGTCAGGTAGTGTGATGCCTCCAGCCTCGTTCTTTTTGCTGAGGATTGCTTTGACTATTGAGGACCTTTTGTGGTTCCATATCAATTTTAGGATTATATTTTCTTTTTATTTTATTTATTTTTATTTTAAAGATGTGGGATACATTTCAGGGTTAGATATACAAATGTTTATTATGCAGGTACCCTTGTTGATGAAGTTTCTCGGCAGTTTCTCACTACTGCCAATCCCACCCACCCCACCCCCCCCGGCAGTTTCCCACTACTGCCAAGGATTATATTTTCTATTTCCGTGAAGAATGTAATGGGTATTTTGATAGGGATTGCACTGAATTTGCAGATAGCTTTGGATAGTATAGTCATTTTGACAGTATTTTTCTGATTCATGAACATGAGATATCTTTTCACTTGTTTGTGTCCTTTTCAGTTTCTTCCATCAGTGTTTTGTAGTTTTTATTATATAGATCTTTCACCTACTTGGTTAAGTTTATTTCTAGGTATTTTATTTTATTTTTTGTAGGTATTATAAATATAGTTGCTTTTTATGATTTCTTTTTCAGCTAGATTGTTATTGGCATATAGAAACTACTGATTTTTTGTGTTGATTTTGTATCCTGTAACTTTACTGAATCCTTTGATCTGTTCTAAGACTTTTTTGGTATAGTCTTTGTTTTCCTGTATATAAATTCATGTTGTCTATAAAGAGAGACAGTTTGACTTTCTCCTTTCCAATTTGGGTGCCATTTATTTCCTTTTTCTTGCCTGATTGCTCTGGCTAGGACTTCCAGTACTGTGTTGAATAGGAGTGATGAAAGTGTCATTGTAAGCATCATTGTCTTGTTCTAGATCTTAGATGAAAGGCTTTCAGCTTTCCCCCATTCTGTATGATGTTAGCTGGGAGTTTGTCATATATGGCCTTTATTATGTTGAGACATGTTCCTTCCATGCCTAATTTGTTGAGAGTTTCTTTCTTTCTTTCTTTCTTTCTTTCTTTCTTTCTTTCTTTCTTTCTTTCTTTCTTTTTTATCATGAAAGGATCTTGAATTTTATTAAATACCTTTTCTGTATCTGTTGAGATAATCATATGGTTTTTGTCTTTCATTTTGTTGATGTGATAAATCACATTTATTAATTTGTGTATGTTGAATCAGCCTTGCATTCCTGGAATAAATCCTACTTGATCATGATATGTTACCTTTTTGATGTGTTGTTGAATTTGATTTACTAGGATTTTTGCATCTGTATTCATCAGGATATTGGCCTGAAGTTTTATTTTTTTGTTGTGTCCTTGTCTGTTTATGACAAGGGTAAAGCTGGCATTGTTGAATGAGTTAGGAAGAATTCCCTCTTGTTAGTTTTCTGGAATAGTTTAGAAGAATTGTTGTTCGTTCTTTATAAATTTGGTAGTATTCAGCAGTAATACCACCAGGTCCTGGGCTTTTTTCTGTTAGGAGACTTTTTATTCCTGATTCAATCTTGTTACTTATTTTATTTTATTTTTTGAGTTGGAGTCTCACTGTGTTGTCCAGTCTGGAGTGCAGTGGCACGCCCCCGGCCATCACAGCCTCGACTTGGTGAGTCTGGTGATCCTTCCGTCTCAGCCTTCTGAGTAGCCAGAACTATAGGTGCGCACTACCATGCCTAGCTAATTTTTTATTTATTGTAGAGACGAGTTCTCGTCAAGTTGCCCAGGCGGGTCTCAAACCCTCTGGGTCAGGCAATCCACTCGCCTTGGCCTCCCAAAGTGCTGGGATGACAGGCTGAGCCGCCAATCTTGTTACTTGTTATTGGTCTGTTCAGATCTTCGGTTTCCTCCTGGTTCAATCTTGGTAGGTTATATTTGTCTAGGAATTTATCCATTTCCTCTGGCTTTTCCAATTCATTAGTGCATAGTTGTTTATAATAGTCTCTAATGATCCTTTATATTTTTGTGGTATTAGTTGTAATTATTGTTTTTTTTGTTTCTGATTTTATTTATGCCATTTTTCTGATTAGTCTAGCTAATGGTTTATCAATTTTGTTTATCTTTTCAAAAAACTAAATTTTTGTTTCATTGATCATATATATATATACACACACATACATATGTATGTATATATATATATACACACACACATATATATGTGTATATATATATACACACACGTGTGTGTGTGTATATTTATATATATATATATTTTGTGTGTGTGTGCACCTCTCTATTTTATGTATTTCTGCTCTGATCTTTATTATTTCCCTCCTGTTAATAATTTTAGTTTTGGTTTGTTCTTGCTTGGCTAGTTCCTTGAGGTATATCGTCAGGCTGTTATATTTGAAATCTTTCTACTTTTTTGATGTAGGTATTTATTGCTACAGAATTCCCTGTTAGCACTACTTTTGCTGCATCCCGTAGGTTTTGGTATGCAGCGTTTTCATTTTATTTGTTTAAATAAATTTATTTATTTTCTTCTTAATTTCTACATTGACCCAGTGGTTGTTAAGGATCATATTGTTTAATTTCCACGTATTGGTACAATTTCCAGAGTTTCTCTTGTTATTGATTTCTGGTTTTATTCCATTGTAGTCTAAGATACTTAATACAGTTTCAATTTTAAAAATGTGTTGAGACTTGTTTTGTGGCCTACCACATTGTGCACCCTGGACAATGTTTTATGTGCCAAAGAGAAGACTGTGTATTCTGCAACTGTTGGATGAAATGTTCTGTAACTGTCTTTAGGTCTTTTTGGTCTGTAGTGGAGAATAGGTCTGGTGTTTGTTGGTTTTCTATCTAGATGATCAGTCCAATGCTGAAAGTGTGGTGTTGAACTTTCCAACTCTTATTGTATTGGGTTCTATCTCTCTCTCTAGTTCTTAATTATATTTGCTTTGTGTATATGTGTGCTCCAGAGCTGGGTGCATATATATTTACAGAGGATAATATTACAGAGTTGTAATATCCTCTTGCTGAATGGATTCCTTTTTAATATGTATTATCTTCTTGGTCTCCTTTTATGTTTTTTTACTTAAACCTAAATTGTCTGGTGTAGGTGTGGCTATTTCTGCACACTTTGGGTTTCCATTGTGTAGAATATTTCTTCCCATCTCTTCACTTTGTTTATATGTATCTTCACAGATGAAGCGATTTCTTATAGGTGGCATATAGTTGGGTCTTGTTTTTTAAATCCATTCAGCCAGTCTGTATGTTTTAAATGGGGAATTTAAATTGTTTACATTCTGGCTTGTTAGAGATAGGTGGGGACTTACTCCTGTCATTTTGTTAACTGCTTTCTGATGACCATGTATATCCTTTGTTTTTTGTTCCTTCTTTTATTGTTTACCTTTATGATTTGCTAGTTTTTTTCTGTAGTGATAACATTCGACTCCTTTCCCTTTTTCATTTGTGAGTTTTGTGTGATTGCGTGTTTTCATGATAGTAGAGACCATCCTTTTGCTTCCGGATGTAGGACTTCCATAAGCATTTTTTGTGTGTCTGGTCTAGAGGTGATGAATTCTCTCAGTTTTTGCTTGTCTGGGAAATATTTTATTTCTCCTTCATTTTTTTTTTGAGTTGGAGTCTCACTCTGTCACCCAGACTGGAGTGCAGTGGCTGCTCCTGGCCACCACAGCCTCGACCTGCTGGGCTTTGGCGATCCTTCCGCCTCAGCCTTCCAAGTAGCTGGAACTACAGGTGCGCACTACCACACCTGGCTAATTTTTGATTTATTGTAGAGATGAGGTCTCACCAAGTTGCCCAGGCGGGTCTCGAACCCACGGGCTCAGGCAATTCACTCACCTCAGCCTCCCAAGGCGCGGGATTACAGGCTGAGCCACCGAGCCCGGTTTCTCCTTCATTTTTGAAGGATGATTTTATCAGCTATGTATCATATTCTTAGCTGGCACTTTGAGTGTTTCATTCCATTCTCACCTGACCTGTAATTTTTCCGCTGAGAAATCTGCTGTAGGTTTGCTGTGATTCTCTTTTATGTTATTTGATACTTTTCTCTTGCTGTTTTTAGAATATTTTGTCTTTGACTTTTGACAGTTTGTTTATAATGTGCCTTGGAGGAGACGTTTTAGGTTGACTCTATTTGGGAATCTTTGAGTTTCCTTCACGTGGATGTCTGTATCTCTTGCAAGACTTGAGAAGTTGTCAGCTGTTATTTTGTTAGATAGGTTTTTTGTGTCTTTGCCCATCTCTTGTCCTTCTGCAGCTCCAAGAATTTGAATATTTGGTCACTTCATGATCTTTCATATGTCACGTAGGCTTTCTTCATTCTTTTTAATTCTCTTATCTGACTGGGTTATTTCAAAAGACCTGTCTTCAAGTTCAGAAATTCTTTTCTCTGCTTGTTCTAGTCTATAGTTGAGATTCTCAAATTGCATTTTTTATTTTATTCATTAAATTCTTCACTTCAGGATTTTTTTTATGATATCTATCTCCTTGTTGAATTTCTCTTTCAGATCATGAATTTTTTTTCCTGATTTCTTTGTATTGTTTATCTGCACTTTCTTATGTCTTCCTGAGTTTCTTTAATGTAGTTATTCTGAATTCTTTTTCAAAGCCTTTAATACATTTTCTTCTTTTGGGATCTGTTACCAGAGAATTCTTGTGTTCTTTTGGAGGCTTCATATTTTCTTACTTTTTCATGCTTATAGTGTCATTATGTTGATATCTGCACATGCAGTTTTAACAGTTGCTTCTCCCAAGTATATGGATTGGCTTTGGCTTTGATTCTTGGTGGGTGTAGGAGTGTAGTATCTATGACTTTTTTGGCCATGATCAGTATCAGTGGTACCTAGGAGGTCCTCAGTGTCTTAGACTGTAGTTGTTAGTGGAGGTTATCATGAGGCTTTGTTGAGGACAGGGACACCAGGTGTGCCAGTTCTCAGGTACCAGTCAATGATGGCCGCACTGGGCAGAATGGGCCTGTCCTCAGACCCCTGGATGGCATGTGCAGGCACTGGTTCTGGTGGGCAGAGCAGAGTGATCTTTAAACCCCTGGATAACATGCACAGGCACTGGTGGTGGCAGAAGTGGATGGGGTGGGTGTTTCCTTGGTCCCTAGATGGTGCTCAGGGGTGCTGGTGGCAGGTGAGGTGGGATCTCTCCTCAGGCCCCCAGACAGTGGTGGCTTGATCCCTAGTGCCGGAAACAGTGTGTGTGGGTACAGGTGGTGGCGGCCTTGGGCCCTTCCTCAGGCCCCTAGGGCAGTGTATGTGGGTTCCCTCTAGTGAGTTTTCTTCTCATTTCAAGTTTCTCATTGCAGTTTGGAAAGCGTATCTGAGTTATGCCTCTGACCATATTGTGCTCTGGGCACAGAAGCAAAAGTGTTGAGCAGAAACTAAGCCCATCCAGGTCTTGGTTGTGGACGGCGTCTCTTTCTGGAATGTTGGCCTCAGCTCAGCCGTGTGGGCTGGATGCTTGCCTTCATCGCACTTGGGGTTTTCTCCTCTTAAAAAGCAAAAGTGAAAGTACAGGCGTATAGAGCTTTTGTCACACTAAGAAAAAGTGTTTCTTTTAAAAAGTGTTCAAGCCCTAGTGATAGTACTTTGTGACCATTTCTGGAAAACTCTGAATATAACCCATCTGTGTCCACCTCTGTTTCCACTTCTACAATGTCTGACGGCTCTTGAAACTTGGAAGTACATCAGTGGGTTTACAATAATAAGGTCTTAAGTTTTACATTACGTTTCTAACAAAAAAGTGAAAGAAATAGTTGAAATAAATCTGACTCAAGGATTAATTTCTTGAGCAGCTCTTAAAACTGTGCTGTCACTTTCTTGTGGTAGTACAAGCTCTCAAACAGCTCTCTTTCAAGGCTTTTTATTTTGGGTAGATGAAAATGTGACACGTAGGTTTATCTGGATTCTTCCGAAAGCTTCCCTAAAGTATTTCAAAAGAGCTGTTTGTTAGTTGTGGAAGTTTCACTCCACAAGACAGACTTAAAACATCAATCTTGTGCTTATCAAAATGATTGGGGCTTTAGGGTGGCTGTCAGAGGAAGACAAGCTATCCTGTGGAATAAGTAATCATCTTAATGTGAGCATTAAAAGCAAAAGCTCGGAAATCCTGTTCTTTGCGTCTGGTTATTTATTAGTTGACGTTTCTCTACTTTAGGTAGGTTTATATCTGCTATATTTTTACATAAGAAAGATGAAAAGCCACTTGGACATTTATTCTATGTTCTTACTGATCTGTTCTTATTTATAGGGGATTTTTGACATCTTGTGAAGCAGAACTACAGGAGCTTATGAAGCAGATTGACATAATGGTAGCTCATAAAAAATCTGAATGGGAAGGGCAGACACATGCTCTAGAAACTTGTTTGGACATCCGTGAACAGGAGCTTAAGACTCTCAGGAGTCAGCTGGACATGAAACACAAAGAGGTAATGCTTCTTCTTCACACTTTGATCTTACCGTTTATATTAAACATGTTTCTTAAGTATTTGTAGAAGAAAGCATTTATATACTGAGTTTGTTTCTTTATAGGTTTTATTATAATCCTGGTAATTTCTTTTAGAAAAAAGTCATTGTGAAAATGTAAAAGAATATTAATATTTCTTTTAACTTGGCTATATATAATACATACATAATTTCTTTAAGAAAATACAAAAGAGCACCACACAGTGTTTGTGTAACTTTCATTATATTACATGTCCATATTAACATTCACTGAGTTTAGCAGAAGTTATTTTTGGCTTCACTGTGTGGCTAGTGTGAAAAATAAAATTGAGTTCCAAATTGAAGTATTTGCCACTTTTGGTTAGATTTAAAACAAAATTAAGAGAGCCCTTTAAAAAATTATATTTACACTTGTTTGAAAATTAGAAAATAAATAAAAACATTACCTGCAGTCCCACCTACCCATTGATATTGTTAATTTTGGGGGAAAGTGTATTACTGTTTGCTGATTGCTGTCTCATAAAGTAGCTGGCACAGTAGGAAGAAGTACACCGGCTGTTGGAAGGGAAGCAGAAAGCATTTATAAGAACAAGAGTTGTCTCAGTTTTCTGGCTTGAATTTCGGTCTCAGAAGAAGTGGAAGAGTTGTAGGGAAGCACTGGTCTCAAGTCTTGCTCTGAAGACCTTTCCTACCATAGGCTCGCCACTCGTGAAGGCTGCCATCAGCTTATCCAGGCGCAGTTCTGTGGGTGGGACACATGGAGGTTATGGTTTGGTCGAGAAAACTTATTAAGACTAGTTTAGAAATGTTTCATAAGGAAAACATTAGGCTTGATAACAATGTTTTTTATGCTTAGCAAGAGAATCTCTAAATGGTTGACCATTTGCACTTTGGGTTAAAAGCAAGTCCATGGTAATGTTGGCCATATTGAATTTTTCTGTTAATGCCATTTGCTAAAGTGCTGTTTATTTTAAAACTTAGGTATACCTTTGAGAATGTGTTTTAAAATTACACCTTATGCAAAGATATAGAAAGTGATGCAAAAATGTACTTAGAAAGTGATGCAAAAATGTACTTAATGATACATAATCATGTTGATTGTTCCAAATCATAATTTAGACAAGATCATTGTCCCTTTATATAGTTAGTAGCTACTTTAGCTAACATTTCTTTGTTTCTCTTAGGGTATAACAAAAATTGTTCTGTTTAGTAAGTTGAAGTAAAGATGGTTTATTGGTTAAGATAGATAGGTAGTTTATGTTGTTCATTAAAGAAGTTCCCAAGTTTGTGATTACGAGAATATTTAGTCACTCTCTTGCTAAGTTTGAGCTTATTCCTGTGGCTTAATTTTGATGTCGAGGACATTATTGCCATTACTTGCCACCTTAAAGAGAAGTTAAGGGATTGAATGGTTAAGTTTCATGGTAAGGGTTCTAAGATTACAAGTTTGGCCTGGGGACATATGAGAAATTTAGAACCACAGCTGTCTGGTCAGTTTGCTGCTTTGTTGATTTAGGCTGCTGAAAGATGATTAAGTTTCTAGAAGTAATGTACTTTTACCAGACACTAGTAAAGGGAATCTGTTCCATAGAGTGTGTCTGTGAGATTGTGTCGTGTCAAAACACTTCTTTCAAGTGGGGGTTATAACTTACTCATAATCTGATTTGAGTGGTACTTGATAGAAGATCTAGACAATAGGGCTTTAACTTTTTGTTTGTCATCGTTTGTGGCTAGCCAATTTTCCCAGTACCATTTGCTAAATACGGTTTCCTTTCCCCAGTACTTTGTTGCTTATCGCTTTGTCAAAGATGAGTTGGTTGAGGGACTACATTTTTGTTTCTGCATTCTTTGTCCTGTTCCATTGATCCATGCGCCTATTCCTGTGCCAGTACCATGCCGTCTTGGTTACTGTAGCCTTGTAATAAAGTTCAAAGTATGAAAGTGTAATGCCTTCAGCTTTGTTCCTTTTGCTGAGGATTGCTGTAGCTATTTGCACTCTTTTATGTTTCCATGTGAATTTCTGTATTGTCTTTTCCAGGCCTGTGAAAAATGATGATGGCAATTGATAAGGATTGATTTGATGTAGATTGCCTTGGGTAGGATGGACATCTTGACAATATGGATTCTTCTAATCCATCAGCATGGGATGTTTTCCCATTTGTTTGTATTGTCCTTGATTTCTTTGAGCAGTGTTTTGTAGTTCTCATTGTAAAGATCTTTTGCTTCTTTGGTTGGGTGGATGCCAAGGTATTTCATTGTGTGTGTGTGTGTGTGTGTGTGTGTGTGTGTGTGTGTGTGTGTGTGTGTGTGTGTGTGTGGCTATTGTCCGTGGACTTATGTTTTTTTATTTGGTTGTCAGCCTGCTTGTTGTTGGTATATAGAAATGCAGCTGTCTTTGATGCATCAATGTTGTATCCCCACACCTTACCCAACCATTTATCAGCATGAGGAGGTTTTTGACAGACTCTAGGGTTTCCTAGGTGTAGAGTCTTATCATCTGCAAAGAGGGATGGCTTAACTTCCTCATTTCCTCTTTGCATGCCTCCGATTTCCTTCTCCTGCCTGATTGCTCCATCTGGGGCTTCTGCTACCATGTTGGACAGGAGGGATGACAGTGGAGAATCCTTGTCTCTTCCAGTTCTTAGGAGGGATACCGTTAACTCTTTTTTTTGGCATTTTGCCCCTGTTTCCAAGTAATGTTTCGTACTGGCATATTTTAACTTTTACTTTTAGCTGTTTATCTGATGGTGCACTACTGTGAAAGATGAGGGTTTGACTATCTTACATTCAACTTCCATCCCCTCATCCTGTCAGGAGTGACTATCTTAATTTTGGGTTGGATTAGGTTAAGATGGTGAATGTTATTCACAGCTGAGTCAGATATTATAACTATAAATACACTTATTTTTTTGTACTGTTTTCATTTTCCCAGGGATTGATTAATTGTCTCGTTTTCATTTTTTTCTAAACATACTTGTCATCGGTTCTTTAAAACCCTGACACAAGTGTAAATCTTCTCTCAGCGTGTTCAGACAGATCAAGTAATCTGTCCGTTTTCTTTTTTTTTTCCCTGTGACGATATCTTTCCTGGAGCTCACCATTTTCAAATGTGGGCTGCTTTCAAGACTAGCTGTATAACTGTCATCTTGGGAACTCCTTTCACCATTATTCTGGAGGTTTTCCAGGCTTCCCTCCATTTTCCTTCTTTGTGTTCTCTGTTGTCTTCTTTGTATGCTTACTTTCCACTGAGGTAGAGCTTATTTTTGAGGTCTTATATGTCTGAAAATACTTCTATTCTCTTTTCAGGCCTGATGGAAAGTTTAACTGGTTGTAGAATTCTGCTTTAGAAGTAAGTTTTCCTCAGGATGTTTATAGTTAAATGTGAATTCTTTCAGGCTTGATCATTGGGTAATGACAGATTAAGTAGTTTGCACCAAACCATCCACTGAGGACAAATAGGTAAGCTCGACTTTTAAAAAACTGTGCTTGAAGTGAAGTGCTAGCAGGCTAGTGAAGAGTTACCAGGCCAGGATCTGGGCTGGGCGAGGAGCCCTGGGAGGGGAGTCTAGGGCTTGGGGCCTTTATTAACTGGAACTGGAGAAGGCAGTTGAGAGGATGAAAGGCCGGATGGGGTTTTGATAACTTCAGGGGACTAAGGCAGTAAAGGATTTGGTGTCCAAAGTGGCTCTGGATATCTCTTCACTTTGGGTAGGGACCCTGAAAGGCTCATCTAGGAGTAAAGATGGACCAGACGTAGAAGGTGTTGGCCACCTTGAAATGATCACTCCTGAGCCTGCGGGTTCGAGACCCGCCTGGGCAGGCGAGACCTCGTCTCTACAATAAATAAAAAAAAATTAGCCGGGTGTGGTAGCACGTGCCCGTAGTTCCAGCAACTCGGAAGGCTGAGGCGGAAGGATCGCCAGAGCCCAGCAGGTCGAGGCTGCGGTGGTGGCCGGGAGCGGCCACTGCACTCCAGTCTGGGAGACAGTGAGACTCAACTCAAAAAAGAAAAAAAAAGAAATTACCACTTAACTTCAGACATTTAAATCCCTAAAATCAGTTTAGGGTGAACTTAGAATATTACTGTCCTCATGCATCTCCAAAGTGCTAGGGCTTCTAGAAACCTTAAAGAAGCAAACATAAATTTTCTCCAAAGGAGAAGACACCTTTCTGGGTATTGACTTATGTCTTCAAATAATTTTGCAAATACAGTGCTTGGTACATACTCAGAAAATAGCCCTAGAAAAGCACCAAGAGATAGAGACAACAAAAATGATACATCTTAGAAGCAACAAAAGATAGAAACAGACTCATGACCATCTAGATATTGGCATTATCATGCTCGTACTTTGCAATGACAATAGGTAGTTGTATTCAAGAAGCTAAAAGTTAAGATTGAGCATTTCAAGAAAGGGTTGGAACTGTAAAAAGTAAACAAGTGGAAAATTTAGAATTGAAAAGTAGAATGACTGAAGTTAGCGCTTTGAAGATTAAGAGATAGCTAATGAACTGGAAGCTATAACAGAAGAAAATGCCTAGAACAAAGCAGAGATAAATGATAGAAAATACGGGTGAAAGAATCAGCAAAGGAAGATACCGCTAGAAAGTGCAGTATCAGTTTTTTGGACTCCCTGAAGGAGAGGGATGAATAATAATGAGCATAAGCAGTATTGGAAAAGACACTGACTGAACTTTCACTCAAAGTGAGGAAGGCCACCATGTTCACGAGGTCTAGGAGTCATAAGCAAGATAAATAGAAAGAATGTTTACCAAAGTTGAAAACCAGAAGACAGAGGCAGTCAGAGGAAAAAAGATGATCTGCAAACAGCCCTTAATAGCTGGCTTGTCAGTCAAAAAAGTGAAAGCCAGAAAATAGAATATCTACACAGAAAGATTCTGCCCCCCCGCAGGCCAGAATTCTGTCTCCAGAATAAAGATGAAATAAACATATTTTCAGACCAACAATAATTGAGAGAATTTGTCACAAGCAGAACTGAACTAAGGAAATATTAAAGAATGTTGTTTAGGTAGAAGAAGAGTGATCTCAGTTTGAAGTTTAGAGCTGCAGGAAAAAATGAAAAGCAGCAGTAAATATTGAGTAAATCTAAATTAATATTGACTGCATAAAATAACAATCATAGCTTTTTACAAAGCATATCAAATTATGGTGACAGCAATGGCGTGTTTAAGTCGGGTTGGGATAAGTGGAATTAAAGTATTTCTGTAACCCTTGGGTTGCCTGAGAATTGGCAAATCCAACTAATTCACATTAGACCTTGTTAAATCACAAATCCATGTTTTAATCTTGAGGGAACCATGAAAGTGTATATTGGTAGAATATATCTTCCAAGCTAATAGAAGGAGAAAAATAGAATGCTAGAAAGTAATCAGTCCCAAAGAAAGCAAGAAAAGAGAGAAAAAGGAACAGAGCTTATTAGGTACAAATAACATGTAATAAGATGATAGATTTAAATTCACATATGTTTGTTGAAAGTAATTGCAGTAGCTGGCCTCATTAAAAGATAAAAATTGACCAACTTAATAAGAATAATTAAATACAATTGTTTAATGTTTATAAAAATACAGCAAGATTGAATGTAACAGATAAAATACAAATATATACCATGCAAACACATTGACTAGAAAGATGACATAACTGTATTCATTATCATAAAAAGTATACTTGGAGCAGAAGCAAAGGTGAAGAGAAATATTTCATGATGAGAAAACATGAACTTTCAGGATATATAACTGTAGCAGACATTCTTTGTGCCCTTACTGTGCCCTCTTTGCCCCTGATTTTATTTTTGCTATTATGTCTACTACACTGTGCTCTCTCTCGGGCCACGGAAAGCTGCTCAGGTGATATTTGGGAGCGTCAGGCATTAGCACTGCTGGGGTATGCTTCATGTGGTGGAGGGACTAGAATCGGCAGGTAAATTCACCGACTTCCCATCCCTCAGAGACAATTCTGAAACACATTCCGACTAATTCCTTAGTGGATTTCTTGCTGCTGACTGCAGTAACAAGCTCAATAACACCCTTTCTTGGCTTTCCTTCCTTCTCTGCCTTGCTCTCTTTGTTTCTGCGCTGTGAAGTCCGTGTCTCAGGCTACACTTTTGGGGGAACTCAAACTAAGACCCAAAACATCCATGTATCTAATAAAATGGTTTTTAAAAATTTTCTCTTTTTTTCCTGTCTTATCTGGATGCAAAATGTGGTAGAATACAAGGAGAAATAGATGAAGCCACAATCATAGTGAGAATTTTAACACATTTTTATTCGTAATTGATGGAACAAGAAACAAATACAAGTAAAGATACAGATTTGAACAGCATGGTTAGCAAACTTGATTTAATTTATATATATGGAACATTGCACAGCAAAACTGCATAGTACACTTTCTATTCTAGCACAAACAGAACCTTTCTCAAAAGTGGCCATAAGCTGGGTTATAAAGTAAATCTTGATACAATTCATTGGCTTGAAATCATAGATATGTTTTTTGAACATAGTGGAAATAAGTTAGAAAAAAAGATACTTTGAAAATCTGCATATATTTGGAAATTAGAACATACAATTCTGAATAATTCATGGGACAAAGAAGAAATCACAGTGGAAATTAGAAAATACTTTGAATTAAAAATGAAAATACCATACATCATGCTTATAGGATGCAGATAAAATGTCTCAGAGGGAAATTGATAGCCATAAGAGTGTATATTAGAAAAGGCTGAAAGTCAGTAAGATAATGATTCATCTTAAGAGATTAGGGAAATAACTTGCTAAATTCAAAGAATGTAGAAAGAAGGAAATTTAAGGAAAAAAAAAGAAAGTAAAAGCTTGGAAATGTCATGCCATGAGAACACTTCCAAAAGGAAACTGAAGTAACAACATGAGACAAATACATTAAAGCCAAAAACAGTACTAGAGACCCAGGGATGTTTAAACCTTAAGAAAGAGCCAATTAGCCAGGTTACTTTAATAATGTAATTGTGTAAGTACTTAATAACATAGTCGTAAAATATGCAAAGCAAAAATAGACAGGATTAAGGGAAAAATTAAATTAATGGTAATCACGGACGACTTTAACACACAGCTCTCTCAATAATTAATATGACAAGCAGACAGAAACTCAGTTAAGGTGAAGATTTGATCAAGATGAACAAAACTTGACCTAATTAACCTAATTAGAATATTGTACCTAATAACTGATAAATATACATTATTTTAAAGTTAATATGGACCATTTACCACTGCTGCCATAAAGCATATCTCAACATGCTTCAAAGGATTAAAATCATGTTTTTTTTTTTTTTTTTTTTACCAAGGTGGATTTAAGCTAGAACTCAAAACAACAAAGGACAATCAGAAAATCCTCAAATGCTTGGAAATTAAACAATACACTTCTAAATAACCCACGAATGAAGAAGAAATCACAATGAAAATCAGAAAACATTTTGGGCTGAATGTTACTTTGGAATGCAGCTAATGTGGTGCCTAGAGAAGATTTTAGTTACATATAAAATATGTGTATCTACTAGAAGAGAAGGGCTCAAACTCAGTGACCTATTTCAAGAACTTAGAAAAAAATAATGGCAAACAATGCCAAGGAAAGGAGAAAGAAAAGATGTGTAATAAAGATAAAAGCTGAAACTAACGGAATAGAAAGCAAATGTAAAAGAGGATGAACAAAGCCATAGTTGGTGCTTTAAAAGTCTTTGATAAGACTAATCAAGAAAAAAGAAAAATAACGAATGTTAGGAATTACAAAGAGAAACCACAGTAGAGCCTATTAACAGTAAAGGCTTATGAATGACTTTATATTCCCTATCAAAAATTTAGATGTAATAGCAACATTTCTGGGAAAGCTCAGTATATAAGAAAGGTAGACGCATGTGAATAGTAGCTTACCTATTAAATCAAATCTGTTACTGAAAAACCCTCTTATTGAGAAATCTCTCTGACCCACTAGGTTTCATTGCTGAATTCTACCAGATATTTTAAGGAATAAGTAACACCAGTTTATACAAAATATTCCAGAGAACAGGAAAAAGGTACGATTTTCCTACCTCCTTTTTTTTGAAGCAACATAATCTTGATTTGAAAATCTAACAAGGACATGGCAGATAAGGAAAATTATAGGCCAGTCTCTTATGAGCATGAATATGAAGCTATTATAATACTGACAAACTAAATCCAGCAACATATAGGAAAAATATTACATCCTAGCCTAGTTAGGTTTATTCTAGACACTCTAGTTTTGTTTAACATTTATAAATCAATATAACTCATCACAATTTCAGAGGAAAAAAAAAACCTATCATTATCTTAAACAATCCAGGAAAAGAATTTAATAAAATTCAGTTGTCTATTCATGATACAAATTTTAAAATTCCTTAGCAAACTAGAAGTATAAGGGAACTTCCTTAATCTGATAAAAGGGTATAGTAGAAACGGATAGAAAGTGACAATTAATGTGAATTATGAAAAGCTTTTCTTCAGAGATTGTGAGACAAAGATGCCTATTATAATCACTTTTTCATCACTACAGTAGAAGTGTAGCCGTTGTAACAAACAAGAAAAATAAAAGATATGAGGATTAGAATGGAAGAAATACCACTGTAGTAATTAATATATGCTTTGTATACATAGAATTCAAAGATCCTACAAACTATTAGAATTAATAAATGAATGTAGCAGGATTGCTGAATTCAAGATTAATAAACACAAATTTAATGTATTCTCAATACCAGCAAAAAGCAATTAAAAATGAAGTTAGAAACACCATTGGCAAGAGTATCAATAAAAGCCCCAAATACAATAAATCCAGTGAAAGAGGTACAAGACCTCCACACAGAAAGCTCTAAATTATGGAGAGAAATTAAAATGGAAATAATTGGAGGATGGACTATGTTCATGGATAGAAAGATTCCATATTTTAAAGGTGTTGGTTTTTCTAAAATTGATCTGCTGATTCAGTGTTATTTTTAATAAAAACTCCAGTATATTTTTACTTGAAAATTGACAAGATTGATTCTCAAATTTATGTGGAAGCAGCCAAGGCCATTTAGGTGAAGAGGAATTAAGGTGGAGGACATAGAGGACTAGACAACAAGAATTTTAGAAATGATATTAAGACAGGGTGGTATTGGAAGGACAGAAAAACAGACCAATGGAACAGAATGAAGAGTCTCATAACAGAGATTTCTTCCGTGTGGACATTTGATCATGACAGGGGACACTGCAGGCTGGTGAGGAGTGTTTTCAGTACCTGGCACTGGATTCGTTGTATAGTAGTATGAGGGAAAAGGAAAAATTTCATGCCGTGTGCCAAATCCAGTTCTTAGGTGGATTACAAATTTAAATGTGAGCTGCTTTAAAAAATTTTCTAGAAAATTACATAGACTATCATAGTGACATTGGAATAGGGAAAAGGTTTTATTAAAAAAATCGTAAAAGAAAAGGCTAATGATTTGCACTGAACCTTTAATCTATTCACAACGTATAACCAACGAAGGAGGGATGAAGAACTTCTACAAATTTCACAAAGGAAGATATCCAAAATGGCCAGTAAGCATGTGAGAAAAGGATCACTTTCACTGTTTATTGGAAAATGTGAAGTGTGACCACGGATACCTCTAGATATGCACCAGAAAGGCTAAAAGCTAAAGAACTATTAATATTAAAGTCCCTGTAAGGCTGTGAACAGCTGGAACCCTTCCATATTGTTGGTAGCAATGTAAGTTGCTGTAATGCTTTTGGAAAACTGTTTACCAGTTATCTACTGAAGTTAAACTGTGGCCTAGCTTTTCTACTCCTGATTATTATATATGGTATGTCTGTTCATAACAGCACAATTCTTAGTAGCCAGAAGCTGAATACAGCTCAAATGACTATCAGTGATAGAAAAGAAAGGAACTTAAAAAGTTATGTGTTCATGCAGTGCAATACATACAGCATTGAGAATGAGATTTTTGCTACAGGTAACAATGTAGGTGAATCTTGCAAACATAATGTTGAGTGAAAGATGCTAGCCCAAGAGTACATTCTATATGATTCTGTTTGCAAAAACAGGCAAAGCAAAACTAATTCATGATATTAGGAGTCAGATACGTGGTTATGTGTGATGGGGTGGGCAGGGTAGTGACTAGTGGGTGGGAGGAGACAGAGCTTCTGGAATGGTGGTGGTGATTGGAGGGCAGATTCTCTTCTTGATAAATCATTGAGCTGTACTTTTCTGTGTGTATTTTCCTTCTGTTTAAGTTCATTAAAAAGTAAAGTAACAGTCAATTCCTATTTGAGTGGTTGAAAAACACGTATTTTGTGCATGTTTTTCTGTGGGTGTTCAGGGTTTTCCTCTTTTGGGCCTGGAAAAGTTTGGAAATAATTAATGACAGTGGTTAACTCTGAATGTTACATGAATTAGCTTGCATGCTTTCAGCCTTATACACTAAAAGTTCATTTCACGTTTACACAAAGTACACTTGTATTTTATCCTTATTAGTTTCTTTTTATATTAATGTATTCTGTTAACATGCATAATTTTTTCCCTTTCTTTTGTTTTATGCTAAAACTCTTGTATTGGGAAGTACTAGAAGAGCTGTGAACATCTCAGCCTTGTGATATTCATTAACAGCTAATACTCTCACTTCTGTTTTCTGATCAGTGACTTAGTGTTGTGTAAGAATCAACAGTACAATTAACCAGAACTTGAAGTTCTCATCTCTCCCTGTTGGTGTTAATCATGCTTTATTTTCTGGAGTTGGGGAGTTGATTCTGCAGCGTTTCTTTCAGTGCTTTTTCAGAATCATTATTCCAGAGTGTTTTTTTACCTTTTTGGGATGGACTTCTTTGCTGTCCACTTTAACTGTAGAGTATGTGTAAAGGAGATTTCAGCCAGACAGAAGAGCTTAGTTTGGAAATCTAACTTGCACTCAGTCTGTCAGTTTCTTTTGTAAGTCTCTTTTGTATTTCTTCACCTTGTTTCTTTAGAGTCTGGCACTTTGTCATTTGCATTTCCTTGTTAATTAACAAACAGATTGACCTGAGATTATCTTTATTGCCCCTTGTCTTAAAAACATTTTACTTTATCTCTGTAAGCCTTGGTGGAAGAATTCTTTTTGCTCGCTTTGAGCACTCTGTAGTCATGTTCTGTGCTGTCAGTAGGTCTTAGGAAATCATTTGAAGATTTGAAGATTCTGCAGATCTGTCTTGTCTAAAATGTGATCGAGAGCCAGAGAGCTACTGAAAGTTAAAAGAGGGGTGTGCGTGTGTTGGGGTGGGGAGTGGTTGGTGGTGTTGAGGGTCATGTGGATAGTAAATATAACATGCCTTTTCTCTTAGTATCTTTGTTAGGAGTAGTAGTTACTACATACAGATTGTGCTTTTTCTTTATGGGCTATAGCAGTGTAGACATAACCTGCTTCTCTTTTTTTCTTCTGTCTTTGCTCTCATTTCTACTGATCATTGCATGTCCCACCTCTGCCTACTTTCCTTCTAATTTTGCGTCTTCTAGCAGACTGTGGACTAGTAAATATGGATAATTAGGACTGTTCAACATGTGTTAAACAGATGAGTCCTCAAGATCTTTATCAGCGCAAAGTAGGTGGGCTTGGGGTTAGTCTCTTTTCTTTTTAAAAATGGCCTTTTCTTGGTTATAAATACAGTAGCCTTTGGAGAAAATTTAGAAAAGACAATAAAGCAGGAAGAAAAAATAGTATAACCCATAATACTACGAATCAGAATTAACCTGTACTAATGTTTGGCATTTTTTTTCTTTAAATGATACAAGTTTACTTACGTAAAACTTTTTCAAAAAATTGGGATTTTAGGATAGTTTTTATTATCCGCATGTTTTTCATATGATAAGTATTTTGCATGTTAACTGTTAATGTTCACATATTTAATTATGCAGGTGCGTATTAATTCATTCATTATATTCATTCAGCAGTTCCTTTTTATTAAACATTTAGATTTCTTCCAGTTTTTTTAGTTTTACAAAAGAGCAACATCCCTGTCAACAAATAAATGTTTAACATCTACATTTATTTTCTCTACGTGGATCTCTAAAAGTAGAGTTTACTAGATCAATGTGAAAAAGATTTTGAAGGGTTTAATATATACTCCCACATTGCTTTCTTTTTTTTACTTTTTTATTTTAAAGATGTGTGGTACAAGTTGGGATTGGTTACGTAAGTGGTCTAGGTACAGGTAAAGTTTCATTGCTTTCTAGACAAGCTATTATGCTTTTCTCTAAACATTTTAAACATTTGTGTGTTCCTGATTCCAAATAATTTACCCACATAGGTCTTATTTTATAAGATCTTTGCCAATCTAATAGTTGTAAAATATCATTGAATTTTCAATTTTCCTCTGTTTGCTAGTGATATTAAACCTTTTTTCATGTTTACTGGGCATTTATATTTTTGTGGGAATCATTCTTGTTCTTGGATAATTTTTCTATTAAGGGCTTAATTATCTTTCAAAATTGGATTTATAAGAGTTTTTATATATTAAAAGTTAAAAGCTTTTTTATTTTTTGTAAATGTTTTTCTCAGTTTACTTATCTTTTAATATTGTTAATTGAATTTTTTAAAATTTAGAAGTTTTACATTTTTACGTAGTGAAATCCTTTGTTTTAAGTGACTTTTTTATTAGTTTTGTGCTCAGAAAGTGTCCTCTCATCCAGAAATTTAGGAAACATTGGTTTAGGTCTTTTTAAAAAGTAGAGTTTTCTATTTTGTTGACTATCCATTCTTCTAGTTTGAACTTTAGAATGAGTTTTTCAAGTTCCACCGGAATTTTTTTTACTGAAATTGTATGACTCTTATTTTTATAAGGAGTTTATTTCTAATACTTTACAAAAATTACCGTTCTGTGTTTTGATTGGGTTATTACCTCCTGTTCCCTGTCCCCCTCTCCCTCCTTACTTGCCAAAAGATGAAATTCTGACTGGTTATCAAGAGAAATATTGCTGGAGACTTATGAAGGTGAGAGCTTGGTATAAAATAGTGGTGACTGATGTCACATAGTGGAAGAATGGGTTAGAATAACTTTCTGCCAAGGTGCAGTGGCTCACACCTATAATCCCAACATTTTGGGATGCTGAGGCTGGAGGATAGCTTGAGGTCAGGAGTTTGAAAACAGCCTGGGCAACACAGTGAGACCCTGTCTTTACACAATTTTTTTTTTAGGGTAACTTCCTTCCTCTGGTTGGTGTGACTGGTTTCTCTGAAGTTGGTGTAAATGGGAGGCAGCTACAAGCCTCATATTGTCTTTCTGTCTGACGTTACCGTTCTGCACTTTGATTTAGAGAAAATATTCTTGGAGTCTCATAGTTTTGTGTTGTTTTTCATACAGTATTTTTGGTTTCCAAAGTTCAGAAAACTCTATCTCTTGAATTTTTTTCATGAGTTTTGTGGTGAAAAGGATTGGTAGTCAGAATTTTCATCTAAACCTAGAAACTCTAAAAACTGGTTGCTCTCTGTTTTTTGGCAGTGTTGTGGATTATTGAATAACTAGATATTTGGCTTCCTGAGAAGTGGGTTATCACCATATATATGCATTTGAGAACTTGATTTTACAAATAAATACAGAAGTGACTTTATATTTCTGTGCTTCAGAGATGTTGTTTCAGTGCTAATAATGAAAAATGCTACTACCGATCTGCTTTTAGGTTGACCTGTTACATCAGCAGGTAGAAGAACAAGAAGAGATGAAGCAGAGGATGACCACGGAGTACAAGCAGGAGTTAAAGAAACTGCACGAAGAGGTGAGGCTGCAGTGCTGATGCATGTGGCTCGCTCTCTCAGCCTGAAGAAGTTGTGAATGAACCTGTTGCTGCTTGTAAAGTGGGAAATTCGTATTATATGGCAGGTACAGGGGTGAGAGTATTTTTCTGTTCTTTATTCCAGGCCTAGTTATGTGTTTGATATTACCTAGAGCAGAGATTCTAAGACATGTTTCTCGGTTGAGTACCTGAAAGAAATAGAGCCATTTTTGTGCAATACTGTGAAGTACTGATGCCAAAAAATACATTCAGTATTTTAATTTTTATCAGTTACTAGATTTTAAATAATGGAAGATCCAAAGGTTTAAGAAGCACGTTGGAATAAATAAGAAAATTCTGTTCATTAACTCAATTTTATTCTTCAGATTTGGAAAAAAAAAAACTGCTTTTATTTTGATTTAGTTGCAAAGTATTCTTTTCCTGCTTATTGGATATCCATGTCCTGCACAGCATGGCTGAGAACCATAAGCCTAGAGGAAAGAGTAAGACTTTGTATTAGTTTTGTTTTGAATTTTAGTTTGGAAATCTAACATGTTCTCAATCTGTTTTCAGTAGTACTGGTTAGCCCTGCTCTTGCTTTTATAATACCAATTTGTCCCACCACCACTGTTTACAGATTCTTGAATTTTATGTATAGAAATAACTGTTTCTACAGTTAGGCAGACTGAAGAGAAGCTATGAAAAGCTACAGAAGAAGCAAATGAGAGACTTCCGCGGAAATACCAAAAATCACAGAGAGGACCGGTCTGAAATTGAGAGGTTAACTGGAAAAATAGAGGTACATTCATTGTCATAATTTGTTCATAAGTGATTGTCAGCTTTCATGTAAGAAAATGCTGTCTCTAATGGCACTATTTCCTGAAACCAATTTTCTACCATTTCTAGGACGGCTGCTGAGCTATTTCAAAGATGGGAGGTGAGCCAGTGTACAGCCTGTCATCATCTGGTTCCCTGTGGTTAATGCAGTTACTAGCTAGCAATAATTCTCAACAGGGCAGTCCCACCCTTAGAGGGCATTTGTATGGAGGCATTTTTTTGGTCAGCGAAGTGAGTGAGCATGAAACTGGCATTTAGGAGACAGAGATCAGGGATACTAAACATGCCTGAGACTGTACCACATAGTAAAGATTATGGTACCCAAATGCCAATATCTCCCCCAGTGGGAAATGTTGACCTCCAGTTACTAACAGTCCTCCGTGGGCATTGATCTTGCCTTCTGTATCATTATGTCTCCAGCACCTAATGCAGTGGGGACGTGCTAGATGTTGAAAGTACATGGCACTTTCTGTGCAGAGTACTCTGCATATCAGGTGGTTTATTCTCAGTTCCCATTTAGACACAGTGAGCTGTTCACCTCTCTCTGCTGACTTTGTTTTCAGGACTGAGGGACGCTGAGGACTTGGTGGACGGTGGTGAGCTAACACTGATGGGAATAGATGATGGAGCAGCATAAGGCTGCCGCTCCTGGCTCTGTCTTTGCCTTGAGTTCTTCAGGACACACAGGAATTCCCAGTGTGCCAGGCGTGACAGGGGACCTGGGTGTCTGCATTTTCTCCAGCTACTCTAGCTGATTCTGATTTGAGAAACATTGTTCAGATCTTTGTGTGATCACTTACAAGTTTTCTACCCTGGGCGAATGTATTATTATTGCCTAAAGTTTTGACTTCTGTTTTGTTTTGCATCTCAATATTTGTATGCATTTGAAGAGCTTAGAATCAGGAGACTACACAGCTGCTGCTTCCCCTCCAGTGCTTGTCGGCATGACCTTTTTGCCCTAAAACCCTTTATACCCGTCTTGCTCTTCATTGCCACTTCCTGACCGTTCTCTTTTCTTTCTGTCTGCTTTAGGAAAACTCTCCCAAACTGTATTTTCCTTCTCCTCCCACTCTACCACAACAGTCATCAACACAGAAAAACATTTCTGTGACCAAATGCAGGGGCTTCTCCCCTCACACTAAGCAGCAGATACTAGCTGGGTGTCCTCCGATTCAATTCTGACACTATCAACCCAGGAATAGTGTCAGATAGGGCTCAGCCTCCGAGATTCCTCCTCTGCCCTCGTCGCAAATCCAGGAACTAACAGGCAGATGAAGAGATCCATAGGGCCAGGTTGAGAAGGGTCCCGCGTGCAGGGGCTTCTGTCCCCGTGGAGTTGGGGTGCGCCACCCTCCTGGCATGTGGACGAGTTCTTCACCTTCTCTTCGGCCTCTATGCATTCAACTCTCCAGAAGTTCTCCGATCCCTAGCCTGTTGGATTTTTATAGAAACTCTTGGCAGCAGCATTCCATTCCCCAGGACATAGGGCAGAGACTCACAGTCAGAAAGGTAGGGGGAAGATCAGAGGCAGGTGAAAGGAGGGCAGGAGAAGGTAGCAAGGGCTGTGCAAGTTTTGAGCCGGGAACTGTGGCTGAAAGCTGCTATCCACAGCATAACGCCAGCTACCTCAAAGCCCCATCTTTATCAGTCCTGACCAGTGAAACTTGGGGTTTCGATTGCTTACCTGCCCCTCCGTCCCCTGGGCTTCTCTCTTGCTTCATCATATTTGCTTGGGCAAAACCACAACTCTGGTCATGTCATGTGTGGCTGAACATGACTGGAGAAAACATAGCCAGGCTGTCCAAATTCATGACCACTGACCTCAAATGGGTCCTGATGCTACCCAGAATCATACTGTATTTCCTCTTATTCTTCCATTTCTCATCATGGGTGTATCGTACTTCCTTTTTTCTCCTCAAACTTTCTTCACTTTTCCCTATATCTTCTCCGTTGAGTGATCTCCCTCCTTCTGTTTACAGACTTCCGACTCAGTTTCTACCCACCTCTCTGTGCCCTTGTACCCTACCTTTGCTCTCGGAGGGACTATCCATGCCCTCCCCCTTCCTTACCTTAGACTTTGCTCTAGCAGTTCTCCTCTCCTCTGCGTCCTCCGTTTTTCCTTCCTACTGGATGTTTTCTACCAGCCTCCACGTTTCCCTCCTCTTAAGTGTCTTCTCGTGACTCCTCTCTTCCTCCTCTGCCCCATTTTCCTCCTCCATTTTACAACTAGAACTTAGAAGGTAACTTCAGGCATCTTTACTTGTCTCCAGTTCCTCTTGTTCCATTTTTCTTGCACCCACTCACTCAGGCCTGCTGGAGCTATTAGCATGGAAGTTACCAATGACTTACGCATTCCTAAAGCCTACTGGCCGGTTCTCTCTTCCTCATCCTACCTGCTTATTTGTGCCCAGCTGGTCTCTTCCTCCTCCTTAAAACACTTTCTTGACTTGGCTTTCAGAAAAGCCACAATTCCTTCCTCTTTCTCCTGTCTTTCTATTTCCTATCTATTAAGAAAGCCACTCTTTCTTAATATCCTTTGTTCCCCAACCTTTTGACATGGGATACCCTAGGATGGTGTCCTTGAAACTCTCTTTTTTTTTCCATCTATGCTTACTCCTTTGGGGGTCTCATTCAGTTTTGTAGCTTTAACACTGGATACATTGATAAGTCCCAAATGGCTGTCTCTAGCCATGACCTTGCCCTTTTATTACAGAATACCTTTCAACTGCCTATTTTCTGTCTCCACTCTAATATCGAAAACTGTATCACCCTTAACATGCCCAAAATAAAGCTCCCGACCCTCTTCCTCGTCTCTCCAGAATCAATTCCTGTTTCAGTTGACAGCAACTCCGTGCCTCGGTTTTCTCGAGCGAAAACCTCAGAGGCAACCTTGGCTTCTCTTTACTCAGCACAACAGCCAGAATGGTTCTGTTACAGTGTAAGTTCGATGATGTCACCCCCTGTACAAAACCCTTCCAGCAACTTCTCTCCCGAGCTGGAGCTAGCCTCATGACTTACACGTCTCACTTCCAGCTAGCTCTCCGACCATGTCACCTCCTGCTTCCCATTTCACTCCCTCTGTTCCAGCCACATCAGCAACCTCGCTCACCCTTAAACACAGCAGGTTCCTCTCACTTCAAGGCGGTTCCCTCTGCCCAGAACATTGGAGCTTCACCCCCATCTCCCTAGGTGTTGACAGAAACTTTTTTGTACCCGATCTGGCCATCTTTTTTAAACATTGCAACCCCAACTCTGAGCACTCCATGCTCTACTTTCTCCAAACACAGGTTCCTGTCTAATGTGCAGTACAGTGAGGGAGGTATCTCGTGCCCTCCAGTGGAGCGGGATGAGAACTGTTGTTTGTGTTGATGGTAGCGTATCCCCAACACCTAGAGCAGCATCTGGCATGTATGGTTGAGTGAATGAATGTGAGTGAAAATCACAAATCTGGTGAACAACAGTTTTCCTAAGGAGGCTCAGCTTTCTGGAGTAGTTCTGAAGACAGTGATAGAAAGATTGAATTTCCTTTCTCTTTGATTTGCTGCATGTTCGTAAATATCGCGATTATTTTCTTGATCATGCAGTTTGAAGTTACTGTCGATCCATCATTAATTTTGAACTATGTGGGTTACAAATATCTGTTAAAATTTAGTACAGATTGTCCTTGTTATTCAAGCCTTTGCAGTTCTTCTGTTGAGATAGTAAAAATTTAGATAGCAAAAGACACGGCATTATCTGCCTCTGCTTGGTTCCTGAGTTTTAGACACTGAGAAGTAAGATCTGGGATACAAAGGAACTCATCTGAAAATTTATTTTTATCTCTTCAATTCCTGGGTCTGGATATCTGTAATCATATTTTGGAATCTCAGCACCAATTTTCTGAAAAATCACTAGAAAATTATAACAGCCCTTAGGTGGCAGCAAATCTGTGACAATCACCTGGAATCCAATATTGAGCATCTGTGCTTTATACTCTTCACCATTAGGGTGTTAAATTTAGAAAGACAGATATCCAGAGGCACAGCACAGTATGTGAGGAATTCGGTGTTACTTGACAGTTCTATCAGCTATGAGTGAGTAATGGGACTCCTGCTGTGGAGAAAGGCAGGAGTGTACCCAGGGACCCAGGAGAAATGGAAGGAAAAGTGAGTCTGGGAAGTCGTGGCTGTGAGGAGACGCCCTTAGAAGTTAAGCACCTTCATTGCCTCCTCAGGAATTTCGCCAGAAATCGCTGGACTGGGAGAAGCAGCGCTTGATTTATCAGCAACAGGTATCGTCTCTGGAGGCACAAAGGAAGGCTCTGGCCGAACAATCTGACATAATTCAGGTAGGCGCAAGACATTTTAAAATAATGAGAGGCAGATAGGCTTTGATTACATTTGAGCTTCCTAGTGCAGCTTCCTGGACCGTTCACCCGCTTCCGCTTCTTGCTGCTAACCCTGCCCTCTCCCATCTAGTGAGCCTCCAGGAGTGTCCTCTCCCACACGTGGACGTTCCTCCTCCATGGCTCCCTCCCTGACACACTCGCGACTCGCTGCTCTGTTCACGCACCTGCCTGCGGCTTTGCTGGCTTTCCTCCTCACTGACTGGCTCACTCTGTCATGGTTGGCTTACTCAGCTCACTCTTGACTCGCATCCGTGTTTGTGCTCCTAGTCTTGCTCTCCAGAGCTTTCTCTCCCTCCTGTCTTTTTCTTGCCGATCCTTCCCTGTTCCTCTGTGTGTCTCCTCTTCCGCATCTTTCTGTCTCTGCCGTTGGGTCTCTTGGCTCTGCGTTGCATGCCTCGCTCGAGTCTGCGGTCACTGGGGTGCCTTGGCCGGATGCCTCAGCCAGGCGCTTCAGTTAGCCTGGCTGTATGGAGACAGATATGGAGAGATTCCCATGGCCTTGGTGCACATACTAACTGAAAGTAGTGTCTTTGGGGTGATGGAAGCACTCTTTTAGAACACTAGTTAGAAACTTCTCTTTTATGGCTTAGCAAAAGCAAAAAGTAGGCACCTAATTTAGGAATATATCTTCTTAGAACATATTTAGCCCATTTGTCTTTCAGTTAGAGTCAAGAACGAAAAGGAAAATGAACATATTTGTAATCATCTATTCTTACTAGACACTGTCCCAGTGCTGCTTCTAGATGCTGTGTACATAGGTTATCTGTTTGGCATTGTGATCATCTGGCAGGGTTTGTCGTTATCTCAGCTTTATAGAATGAAGGGACGAATGGATAAGTTAAGAGAGCTAAAGGGAAGGTTTTTTTTTTTAATTGCATTTATTTGCTGCTTAAATTCTCAATAATGCATTGACGTTTTGTTCATCTCCCTGAAATGTCAGCTGCCTGACAAACTGCAGATAGCGGCTCTACTTGGAGTGACTCCATTTGACGTGGCGAGAGTCCACAGAAACCCCAAGGAAGAAAATTGTGCTCTAAGCTGCAGCAAACCATGCAGCCAGAACAGAAAAATGAAATCCTGAGATGTCTAGACTAGGGTTTTTGGACTTGAGTGCCACAGCAATATACCAACCTAATAGCTATAAGATATTTTAGATTCTAATTGTAGCCGTCAGACTCACAAAAAAAAGCAAATTGAGTTTTAATTTTTACTGTTCCCAATTACGTATACATGGAGTGTTATTATTGACTGTAGATCCTTTTTTAAAAAATTACTGTTATCCTATTTCAAACTACTGTTGTGATTATTGACTCTACATAATTAAAACTTCATTGTTAGTGAAAATGAGATTTTTGTTAACCATGATTCAGCTAGGGCTAGAATAAAAAGCCATTAAAGAGCCAACATTTGTTTTCCCTACTGTGGATGTTGGAATTATTTTTCTGATAGTTTTGTTTAAACTAAAACTGCCTGATTGTTACTTATAAATGTTTTTCTCTTTCTCCCTTGGCAAACTGAACAAAATGTCTCTGATTCATAATGTACCTGTGCAGAATGATCATCCTTCTTTTAAACATCTAAATAAACTTCCTGTATACCCGTCACCCTGGCATTAATAGTTACCATCATCTTGCCAATTTTTTTTCATTGTGGTAAAAAACACATAACAAAACTTTCCGCCTTAACTATTTTTAAGTGTACCGTACATTAATGTTAACCCTATGTATGTTGTTGGATAGTGACTCTCTAGAATTTTCTCACCTTATGAGACTGAAACTCTATACCCTTCCCTACTTTTTTTTTGGTCTGGAATTTTGCAATACAAATCTCAGACATCATCTTATTTCTCAACAAGTAAGGACTTCAAAAAGATGAATTATAATATATCAGTGTCATATTAATAGAATAAATAAAGACTTCTTAAAATAATTTAATATCCAGTCTGTTCAAATTTTCCCAGTTTTCTAAAAAAAATACTATCCTTTTATAGTTGGATGTTTCAGTCAGAATCCAAAGTTGACATACTGCATTTGGTTGATATATGGGGTCACCACTGATCAATAACAGTAGAGAATCTGAGATACTGGCTATATGGATATTAACACCCTCCCTTAAAAAATCTTGACATAGATTTTTTTCTTATATGTTTTTAACATCTGAAGGTGGACTTCAGAAACAACTTCTCTTTGAATCATATTTGCTTGAGTTTTTTCTTTTAGTCGGCTAATAAAAATACATAATACATGATCATTTTAGAAAAATGAGAGCATGTAGATAACATGAGAATGAAATAAAATTACTCAAAATTCCACCCTTTAAAGATTTATCATGATTAACATTTTGGTGTAATTTCTTCTGACTTCTTCTGTGCTCATGTACAGTGTACATTACACTTACGTATGTTTGATAGGAAGAAAACATGTACACCGTATGGAGAGGGGTAGTGGCAAACGTTAAAAAAATATCAAGAATAAGCAGTGCTGATAATTTTTGAGACAAGTGGTGAATATAGGGGTTCCTCTTTTTAGTCTCTCTATATTTGTCTATGTTTAAGATTTTCCATGAAGCATAATTTAGAAGTGTACAGAGTGCTTACTATATGACAGGCACCGTGCTAAGGACTTTGTCATATGGTATTTGATTCAGTTTTCACAACTTCAGAAACTTTTCTTTTTAAATGTACCATATCCACAGATGTGCAGTCGTAATGATTGCATAGACATCTGCTCTGTCAATCACTGACTGTGTCATAATTCGTGTAACCAGTCCCTTACTGTAGAACATTCAGTTTTTTGCTTTTTAGTCTTGTAAATAGTTCTGGGATGAATATCTGTATTTAAACATTGGGCAGTATTTGCCCATTTATTTTCTTAGGAAATGGCCCTAGAAGAGGATTTGCTGCCTCAGAGTACGTTATTAAAGATTTTAATATATATTGACAAAGTTTTCTCCAAAGGTGGATTGATACTTTCTCCAGCAGTGTGTGACAGTGTTCGATTTCCTCATACTTTATCGACATTGGGCACTATTATCTCTTTTGAATTTCCTCACATTTAGGCTTGTCTTTGCTAGTCTTACATGTGAAAAAAAAATTATATCTGATCATTTGTTTTAATATACATCTCTTTCTTATAACTGAGGTTGAGTATTTTTTTCATTGATTTACGGCTGTTTTCATTCTTTTGTAAATTGTGTCCTTATTTTTCTTTTAGGATGTTTTATTTTACTGTTTTGAAAGAGCTCTTCAGCTGGGCTCGGTGGCTCAGCCAGTAATCCCGCGCCTTTGGGAGGCTGAGGTGAGTGGATTGCCTGAGCCCGCGGGTTCGAGACCCGCCTGGGCAGTGAGACCTCATCTCTACAATAAATCAAAAAATCAGCTGGGAGTGGTAGCGCGTGCCTGTAATTCCGGCAACTCGGAAGGCTGAGCCGGAAGGATCGCCAGAGCCCAGCAGGTGAGGCTGCGGTGGCCGGGAGCGGCCACTGCACTCCAGTCTGGGTGACCGAGTGAGACTCCAACTCAAAAAAAAAAAAGAAAGCTCTTCATATGACAAGCATGCAGTATAAACCTTTTTCTATTATATTGCAGTTGTGTGTGTTTACCCAGTTTACCTTAATTTTGCCGTGTAGTTCTTACGGAAAGACAATTGTTTTATGAACAATTGCTTAGAAGTGCTTACATCCTATCAACTTTTTAGGGTTTCTTTCTTGATGGCATATTATAAAGACTTACCTAAGCCAAGATTTCTTCTAAAGCTTTATAATTTCTTTTTTGTATAGTTTATCTGCAGATTTTTTGGCATGAAGTATTTGATGGGGATCTAAAGTTTTGTTTCAAGTGATTATATCCATATGATGTCTTTATAAGTACTCTTGCATTTTGAGGATTTGACAGAATGATTCTGTAAGTCATGGAATGATAAATGAATACTAGCCAACATTTTTAAAAGGGAGAATAATGGGGGATATTTGTTCTATCAAATATTAAAATGTATTTTATTAAAAAGTACAGTTGTTAAGTGGTATGTTATTAGACGCAGTGGCAGAAGGATGGTTATACAACATAGGAAAAGGATAATTATAAATAAACAGTCTAAAACGCAAGGTAATTTCTCTTTAAAAGACAAAGAATCACCTGCTGCTTTTCCCCCTTGCCTAGATAATACAGTTGTGTAAAGGAAGCACTCGCGAAAATCTTAGAGAACATTTCAAAAAAATTGAAATATTAAGCCAACAGAAAGTGTAAAATATGTAGCTGATAAACGGTGTGTGAGAAAACTAGAGGTTGCATTATATATGTTTTCCTTGTGAAAAATTGAGATGAGCTATAAGATATTGTTCAAGCTAATTTTAAATCCACTGCTCAATTATGTGTGTGTGTATGTTTGTAAGTATATATGTTTTATTTTTAAAAGCATCATTTTCCCATCACAAACTGTGAAGAAAAGATGATCCTAACTCAAATATTAATCTCTTGTCTTGGTATAGTTATCAGAGTTAGTTGAATTGGCTCAGCCCCACTGTTTAAAAGCGTACAGTGGCATGGACACACAGTGATAAGAGCATCTGCCTGCAAGCTCTATTGTGAACAACCCCTGCAAGCTGCTGCCTGGTAGAAATGCCACAAGGTTGTGGCCCGCACTGACGTATTCGGAGTTGACATTGATGGGGAGCTTGGTGAGGGATCGATGCCCGCAGTGGGATCCTTTGGAACATAAAAGAGCCCTGTTGCTTTATTTTTTAGTTTTTATTTTTTTTATTTTTATTTTTTTGAGTTGGAGTCTCACTCTGTCACACAGACTGGAGTGCAATGGCCGCTCCCGGCCACCGCAGCCTCGACCTGCTGGGCTCCAGCGATCCTTCCGCCTCAGCCTTCAAGTAGCTGGAACTACAACTGGGCTCCAGCCCTTTCTCCTTCTCACCCTCACCCACTCTCTCCTTCCCACCCTCACCCACTCTCTGCATTTAGTTATTCTGCTCAGGATTCTGTATAAGGTTTTATTTGGGAAAAAAGCTTACATTGTGTGTAAAAGTTTGGAGACAATTGTATGCCTTGGATTTATTCCAGTGAATCTAAACCTGTGTTGATGCTCTTCTTTCATACTGTTTAGAGACCTGGTTTAAAAAAATTGGCTCTTTACGCTGAAATCTTGATTTTTAATTTGCAAACACTGTTTGTCTTTTTCTTCACTTCTCTCTGGCTACCCTCTCTCTGGCCTATGGGCAGTTTTTATCATGTTTTGTGTGGCCACAGTATATAGTACACGATTTTAGCCTTATACTGTATACAATAAAATCTTTAAATCTGCAGCAGATAGATTTAGTTTATTTCTAAAATAAAGTTGTGTGCCTTTGCCTTTAGAAATATTTAGAATAAAGGAAGTTTACCTCCACAGATAATTTATGGCCAACTTCAGTGTGTAGATGAAGTAGCAATGTGAATGCTCTATTAAAACGTGAAAACTAGAAAGTTGGAAGCTAAAAACCAAGACAGTTGAAACGTGGAGCCTAAAATTAGGAACTATGTACTGCGGGTCTACGAGACATTTGCCAAGTTGGTTTTAGTTGTATGTATCTCAATAAATACATTGAAAGAAACTAATTTGAGATATGCTATATTTGGTTTAATCTTTTAACTCAGGAAATGTTCAAGAACTAATGACAGAACCAATGTCTTCTCCCTTTGTAAGCACCTTTCTCTTCAGTAAACAAAATTCCACAATTTCTCCCACCTGTCTTTATTAAATTTAATAGCCAATTTGAATAATCTGAATATGAGTATTTGTTATGTGTCTGAAAATATAGTTAAAACAATAATTACATGCAACATACTATGGGTGGGGACAGCAAAATTTGACAAGCTTCATGATTTTTAAAATTCTAATTTCTGAACTTCCGTCACAAATAGAATAATGCACTATATCCTATGTTTTAAATAGAAGGTAACTCAAGTTTTCCCATGTTGATGGCTCATGGTTACAGTTGAATTTCTGAATAAGTAGGTAGAAGGGGATGCAGCTATCTTTTTAGTAGGTGGGCAGCATCTCTTCTCCCCAGGGGTTCCTTTATCTTTCAATTCTTTCTTTACCCCTCTCAACATGTATTACATATATATATATATATTTTGAGTTGGATTCTCACTCTGTAGCCCAGACTGGAGTGCAGTGGCCACTCCTGGCCACTGCAGCCTCGACCTGCTGGGCTCTGGTGATCCTTCCACCTCAGCCTTCCAAGTAGCTGGATTTATAGGTGCGCGCTACCACGCCCAGTTAATTTTTAATTTATTGTAGAGATGCGGTCTCGCCAAGTTGCCCAGGCGGGTCTTGAACCCACAGGCTCAGGCAGTCCACTCACCTCAGCCTCCCAAAGTGTAGGATTACTGGCTGAGCCACTGAGTCCTACTTACATATATTTTAATGTTTTTATGGAAATAATACCCAGTGTCATTTTGGTCTTATTTATTCATTGATTATTCTAAAGAATAACCATTTCCCTGTTGATAATCTATGTGTTTCTAGGCTCAGCTCACCAATCGGAAACAGAAATTAGAATCTGTAGAGCTTTCCAGCCAATCAGAAATTCAGCACCTGAGCAGTAAGCTGGAGCGGGCCAACGACACCATCTGTGCCAATGAGTTGGAAATAGAGCGCCTCACCATGAGAGTCAATGACTTGCTTGGAACCAATATGGCTGTTTTGCAGGAGCAGCGGCAAAAAGAAGAAAAATTAAGGGATTCTGAAAAACTATTAGAGGTGTGTTTTACAGTTAACATAATTGGGTGAAATGGAGAGAGAATAATTAACATGGAACTAGGTTCCAAAATCTATGGCTTCTTCTTTATCTAGCTGATGTAAGATACTGATAGCTTTGTTAATATTGTGATTTTTATATAAATTACAGTTTAACTTCCTGGCTTCCTTTTTTCATGAAATAGAAAGATTGTAACAGTATCTGACTATTTTTCTGAGATTTTGCAGGTGATCCAGGAAGAAAAGACAGAACTGAAGGGAAATTGTAGTAATAGCTGACTTTTT
Source organism: Carlito syrichta (assembly GCF_000164805.1). Taxonomy (NCBI): domain Eukaryota; kingdom Metazoa; phylum Chordata; class Mammalia; order Primates; family Tarsiidae; genus Carlito; species Carlito syrichta. The sequence goes on from NW_007067482.1 coordinate 42,086, forward strand.
TGCAGGCTCTGCAGGAAGAAAAGAGAGAATTGAAGGCAACTCTTCAGTCTCAAGAAAATCTCATCTGTGAGGCAAGAATCCAAAAGGAGACGCTACAAGAAAAATTAAAGACAACCGACAGTCAGCACACAGGAGAAGCCATGAGGTGTATTTAATCTCCAGTGTTATGCAGCTTAGCCATTGGTGGTTTGGCATTAAGCATGAGTTTTAATATGGTACATTCATAATTGTATGCTGGATCCTATTGTGAGTTTTCTTAATTAGTTTTAATTTGCGAGTTAGATTTTTTTATACTGCTACTAAATTTTGTGTGGCTGGTTTTCTTCTGCCTCCAATTTGGGTCTCTGTTAAGGCTGTGATGTTTAGAAAGTTAGAAACCCCAGGGTCTGTTTTTACCCTTGGTGAAACTCCAGGTATAAAGAGAATTGTTTTCCGTGTCTCCTGGAAGGCCTCTCTTTCTTGGTGAAATAGGTCATAATTAGTAGCTGCTTATCTTTAATAACAGCTAGCCATTGAGCTAGCCTTTTTAAAAAACATTTCTCAAGTCAATTTTTTTAATAAGAATTATTGCTATGGGAAGGTTATAGTAGAAAGTAATAGAATGAGCTGTGCTCCCTTTTCTTGATTTAAATCTGATGTACATTTTTATTCTTGCCAGAACGCTCCTGTAACTTTTCGTTTCTTTGGCTCAAAGTGTCAAGTGTCAATGAAGTGATTTTACCATTTTGTCTTTTTTTTTTTTTTTTTTTTTGAGTTGGAGTCTCACTCTGTCGCCCAGACTGGAGTGCAGTGGCCGCTCCCGGCCACCGCAGCCTCGACTTGCTGGGCTCTGGCGGTCCTTCCGCTTCAGCTTTCCAAGTAGCTGGAACTACAGGCGTGAGCTGCCACAACCGGCTAATTTTTTGATGTGTTGTAGAGATAAGGTCTCGCCAATTTGCCCAGGTGGGTCTCGAACCCGGGCTCAGGTAATTCACTCACCTTGGCCTCCTGAAGTGCGGGATTATAAGCTAAGCCACCGAGCCCCATTTTGTCTTTTTCCTTGGAAAATCAGACCAAATCACTGTTAAGAAAGGAGTAAATTGCTGTTCACTTTTTTGAGAAGCAGCATGTCTTGACTCTTCTCTCTTCCTGTGTTCTTTTTATAAGACAGGAGTCAAAATGAAGAGTTCCAGAGAGTTTAATTACCAGAAGGCGGTTGGGAAATATAAGCCAGTTGTTCATTGTTTTTGTTTGCTAAGATCAAAGGCCTTTAACAGTCATCCTATATCCTTCCATAGGCCATGGGAGGAGTCTCCGGCAGAAAGGAAGTGCCCCTCTCAAGGGCAGGGGGACCTGGACACTGTGCTCTCCCAGCTGAATTTTACCCATGCTAGTGAAGAACTTCTGCAAGCAGAGGTGACTCGTCTTGAAGGCAGGTAGATAATTACATGCACACTGTAAAACTTCAAGTTGTTAAAATGAATTTTGGGTCATCATACTGATGATGTTTAGTCTTAGTGAAAAAATAAGACTTTTTTTTCTGGCGTCCTAATGGCCTAGCTTCTTATTTCACTGAGGAAACAGAAACAATTAAAGGGAAACTTCTTAATCTGTCAACCGTGAAATCTCTTGCAGTCTGCCCACACCTCTGCTCATGACCTGTTACTGTGGTTGGTGCTTCTAAGACCAACCCCTCCACTTGCATCCTGTGTCTGTAGTTATTTCCCTTCTCTTCTACGTCATCAAGTTCTTCCTCTTGGCTGCATCATTTCCACTGGCATAAAATATGCTGTAATATCTTGCGTCTTGGAAAAAAAATGAAACCCTCCTTAAATTTGTACCCTTAAATAGCTGAGACCACAGTTCTCTGCTTTCCTTCAAAACCAGATTCTTTAAAAGAATTGTCTATACTGTCTGTCTCTGTTCTCCACTTTTTACTTGTTCAGCACTCCTTCATGTAGGCCTTCCTCTGTACCACCTCACTGCAACTGTTCTTAGAGGGGGTCACAGTGGACACGTGTTTCTCCTCCTTTTGGTTCTGCAGTGCTGTTGATATTAACTTGGGTGTAACTTGAATCCTGACTCATGCTATAATCATATAATCATAGCTAGCCAATCATAGCCAGTATCATTGTCATACTTAGAATTTTTTGTTTGTTTGTCATACCTCTAAACTTTTTGTCTGGGAAGTTTTTGGCTTTGTGTTTTAAACATGAGTCATGACTGTTTGTACACTAATGTTTTCTGTGTGTAAAAGAGACGTTCATGGACTATGAGCTTAGGCAAACAACAACAAAAAAGTTGTCATTCTATACTATTTAGATTATCTTTAAGTAATACATTTTTTACTTTTATATTTACTTCTGTTTCCAGAAACTACTAAGTATTTTTTTAGTTTTCTCTGCCTATTATCCACATCCACACGCCTATATTTTGTTTTATTCTTTTTGGAATACTTAAGATGGTTTTTGTTGTCATTATCGAGATATATGTGTACCCTTTCTTTCGAATAAAATGAGGCTTATTATTATTTTTGACAATATACATTTTTATCATAAGATTTTTATTGATTGGGCTTTTCCTTTTTAATAATCTTTTAAATATAATCTTTTAAATGGGTGAGGTAATGTTTATAATATTGGCAGGATTTTTTTTTTTTTTTTACATCAAGAAGGTAAATTAGATAGTCCAAATTGTAGGTTTCAGGGGTTTTTTGTTTGTTTTAAATATGGGATCTTATTTTTGTCATATAGTTTGGAATCTGTGAGTGCAACATGTAAACAGCTGAGCCAAGAACTAATGGAAAAATATGAAGAATTGAAGAAGATGGAGGGACATAACAATGAGTACAGGACAGAGATTAAGAAGGTAAAAATCTGCATGCCTGGAATATTGACATTGTGTGTTTTTTGACTGAGCTGTGGTTTGGGAGAAGATAGAGGTCATTTTTAATGAGGGAAAAATGTAGTCCAAAGGACCACTTGCTATTCAGGGGTGGAAGAGCACCTGGAATGTGCTCATAGAAAGTGCCCTATTTCTGTGGCATCTGTCAGGATGCCAAATAAATATTTTCAAGATAATTGAAGCCTGTGCCCTTTGAACTCTACAACTTTAAGCATGTTTTGATGAACAGCTTTCTAAGAGGTAGCACTTTATTGCTTGCAAAAAGTTATGAACTATCATTTAATATTTTCTCATTGACTAAAGATGGGTATGGTTATATGGTTTTTCCTGTGCTGTGATGTAGTTAATATCCTTAGTGGCTATTGAGGTATGCAGAACTGCTTTTATTTGCGTTAATGAGCCCTTCTTGTTCTTTATGTTGATTTATATGTTTTTTTATTTATTTGATATTCTTTCTAGCCCCTTTCTTTTCCTTGTCATTCTCTTTTTTGCTGAATATCGTCTGTGAACCAGAAAACCACATAAGCAAATTTTTAGAGTCGCAGCCGAAAAGAGAATAAGGTCCTGGGTGCTGTCCTCTGAGTGTGTGCCTGGACTTGGATTCTCGTCCTCAGGGTTTCAGCGACCCACCTCTCTGTTTTGTGATATCAAGAACCTGTTTTCAGACGTGATAAATGATTGCAGGTGTAACCACCTGGCCTTCAGTGCAGACATGCAATTGGGTAAATTGTTAATTTTCTGTAGATTTAATCTAGGAAAATTTAGTATCTTGGAGTAAGGTAAGCTTTACCTTATTTGATTAGCTATTAAGGTATTTTTCTGTCTAAATACTTTCCCTTAACTTTTTGGTGCTTTCCTTTCTGTTTCTTTATAGTTGAAAGAACAGATCTTACAGGCCGAACAGAGTTACAGTTCTGCATTAGAAGGGATGAAGATGGAAATCTCCCGTCTGACTCGGGAGTTGCATCAGCGAGATGTCACCATCGCTTCCGCCAAAGGCTCTTCCTCAGACATGGAGAAGCAACTCAAGGCAGAGATGCAAAAGGCAGAAGAAAAAGCAGTGGAGCATAAGGTGAAGCCCAAACAAAAACTCTTACTTGAAGTTTGTTTTGAAGATGGAGTTTATTAAAGACTTAATTTCCATAAGATTTAATTCTGTAAATTTGTACCTGCTTAGTTGTCTGCTTTGAGTTGAGGTAATGCTGGTTAACCAAGTGGTCTGGGGAGGATTGGCAAGTTGAGAGTCGACACAGACGAGTAAAGTGACTGTGTCAGTGATATGTGAGGAGAACCCAGTGGCCAAATCTAGACCGCCAGGAGCCCGGATCTAGACTGCTTGCTGCAGAAGCCTTCTAGAGCAGGGGTCCCCAACTCGGTGCCAGTCTGTGGCCTGTTAGAAACTGGAGCACACAGCAGGAGGTGAGCAGTGGGCAAGTGAGCGAAGCTTCATCTGTTATTACAGCCGCTCCCCATGGCCTACATTACTGCCTGAGCTCTGTCTCCTGTCAGATCAGCAGCAGCATTAGATTCTTACAGAAGTGTGAACCCTATTAAGAACTGCACATGTGAGGGTTCTAGAGAATCCCATACCTGATGATCTGAACTGGAGCTCAGGTAGTGATGCTAGCACTGGGGAGCGACTGCAAATACAGATTAACATTAGCAGTGAGGTTTGACTGCACCAAGACCATACCAAAACTCTGTCAGTGAGTGGCAAGTCAGTTAATGGACTTCCATTGTACAGCTGCCATCTGGTGGCAGGCTTTAAGTCAGAATCCAGCACTTATTTTAGTCCACGCGTGATCCGTCCAATATCTAATTTACCACTTCCACCATGCCTCTTGTTTTTTTGTAGTGAATTGTAGTTCTTTTATTCTATGTTACAATGTAATAATAATGGAAATAAAGTGCACAGTAAATGTTATGCACGGGAATCATCCCCAAACCACCCCCCTTGCCCCTCCTGCCCTAATCTGTGGAAGAATTGTCTCCATGAAGCTGGTCCCTGATGCCCAAAAGGTTGGGGACTGCTGTTTTAGAGAGGGTGTGATGACTAAGTTAGGAGTTAAGGGATTGCATAGGAAAGAGCTGAGGGAGGGGGAGGTAAGATTTCAGCAAAGGAAAAATGCACGCAGTGGTCTCTGCGAGAGTAGAGTGGTGGGGTGAGACTGGAAAGTGGGGACACGCTCCTGAGGGGCCTGCCGGCCACATGAGGGGATCTAGTGTGGCCTTGAGGTCATCAGGGAATGGCCTTGGGCAAGAGTCCAGGTCCTGATGCTCCCTGAATGGAGAATAAGCGAGGGTGCTGGGTGCGTCATAGGATGGGCCCAAGCAATGGGCAAGAGGGACAGGGGGATGCATGAATTCCGGCGGTGGTGCTGGTGAAACAGGCAGGACTTGGTGTTTGATTGGCAGGACCAGCAGGGTGGGCAGAGTTCAGGAAAGACGCCACTCAGGACTGAAGTTTGGGCAGCTGATGGGAAGTGATGCTCTTCAATGAAACAGAGAAACAGAGAAAAATTTGGGGGAGGACGATGAATTTGTGTGAAAGGTACACAGAAGAGGGAAGCTGGTGGACATCGGCTTGGCACATTTAGTTGTAGGTCAAGGCTGGCCTTTTGTGTAGAAATATCTAGTTGTCAGCTCACAGAAGGCTTGAAGTTCAAGATTAAAATCAGGGTTAGGCATTTAGCTGTGGGAGTTCTTGCTTGAAGCTGGCATTTGAAACCTCCGGGAGGCTGAGATTGTGACGACAAAGTAGAGAGTATGAAGAGCAGCTACTTGAACCAGACGTAGGAGACTCCTCATTTAGGGTAAAAAGGTGTTGGAATGAAGCTTTAACAAAGCAGCAGTGAGGAAGGAATCCAGATAGCTTTTGCCAAGCCAAGCAAGTAGGAGCCCAGGCATATTTTCAGGTAGGAATGGTTAAGCAGAAAGGCTAAGGAGAATGAGAACTGAAAATAAGCTTTTATTTTATGAAGGAAGTACAATTCCATGTGACGTTGCAGGTAGAAGCCGAATTGGAGGAGGCTGACACAGGAGAGCAGATTGAGATTTTTACCAGTGACCTGAAGCTTCACTGCTCCTGCTTCACCTGACTTGTTAACTTAGAATGATGCTTTAGGCCGGGTGCTGACTCACTCCTATAATCCCAGCACTTTGGGAAGCCAAGGTGGGAGAACTACTTGAGAGCAGGAGTTCAAGACCAAACTAGGCAACATAGTGAGCTTGTCTCTACAAAAAAGCAATATATTACCTGGACATGGTGGCACACACCTGTAGTCCCAGGTATTTGGGAGGCTGAGGTGGAAAGATCACCTGAGCTCAGGAGGTCAAGGCTGTGGTAAGCCATGATCATGCCCCTGCATTCCACCCTAGGCCACAGAGTGAGACACCAACTTAAAATATATATATATATATTTTAATCACATGCATGTTAATTCACCTTAGTAATACCTTAAAAAAATCTTTTTAGAGAATACATATTTATTTATATATATGTTTATATGTGAATGAAGATATAACTTAACCTAATGAAAATTACCATGTGGAAAAATTTTGTAAGATGCATCTGATTTATTTGTTATATTTATTTATATTTTCTGCTTTTCCTTTTTTAGGAGATTTTGGATCAGCTAGAGGCACTTAGATTAGAAAATCGTCGTCTTTCTGAAATGGTGATGAAATTGGAATTGGGTTTGCATGAGGTATATAAATAAAAACTTAAGTTTTTCTACTATCCAGCCCTTTAAAAAAGCCACGTTGTAAATATTGATATTACAAGGAGTTAAGATCAAACTAGATCCTTTTGCAGACATTTTCTCGAACAAAATGAAGTCAAAGTAATGATGGAAGTGAACAAAATGACTCTCCACTCCAGCAGTAGGAAGATATTTTTAATATTAATATAACATAATACGTATAGTCTATGTTCTTAGTGGGGACAATGTGTATAAAGGACTTAGCACGTACAGTTACTGGCACTTAGTAAGTATGCAGTGAATACTAGAAGCTGGTATTATTGTGATTATTATGTTCAAAATATCTTTTTATAAAGCATATTGCCTTTTAAATAATTTAGTTTTATTATCTTTCTACAAGATATAATTCACTTAATGAAATATTTTTGAATCTTCTGTGTTCAATGAATTTTAGTAGGTGCTATCATGAACACAAGGATGGATAAGATAGAATTCTTGCCTTTAAAAGGTTAGTCTAGTAAGGAGGACAAGAAAGGCATACACGCTTCTCTGCAACCAGAGAGAACTTGATTCGTCAACAGTGAGTTATAAGCAGTGTGGATGCCCTTTTAACTATTTACAAAATTCTTATAATTTGCAAAATGGCTCATCTGTTCTGACCCATCTTTTCTTGGTGTAAGTTGACTGACTGAAGAGTATGTAAGTGCTTTTTTTCTGCATTTCCCAAGAATCTCTTCTTCCAAAAAGATGTATTTGCTCTCAAGTAGTTTTAATACCTCAATTCTGGATTGTGGAGGCTGGGGTGGAAGAACATGCAAAGCTAGAAGAATACTTTGTTCTGAAAACGTAAGGGACTATTTTTATAATATTTTGGCAGGGGAAGATTCTCTAAGCATCATCATAAATCCATAACAGATGTTAACAGCATAAAAATGGAAAATATCTGGATGGCAGAAGACCCCACTCAAAAAGACTAATAGATAGGGAGAAAACAATCTATAAATAGACAAGAGGTTAATATGAAATATCCACATATAAGAATTCCCCACACAGATAATAAGGAAAAGCTAATCCGGTAGTAAAATGGGCAAAGGACATGAATGGATAACTCATAGAATTATTACAAATATCCACTAAACAAAGCTATTCAACCTTCGAATAATCGAAACAAAATAGATATTCTTTTACTAGTTGGCTTGATAATGCCTTTAAAAACTAAAATGTAGCCAGTGTTAGCAAGGATGTAGGCAAGAGACTCTCATGCACTGTTAATAAGAAAGTGAATTGATATGTCCTTTCTAGAGTACATTTAGCAATATCCGTAAAATGTATAAGTACATATAGCCTCTAAACTCTTGGTCATGTGCATTTTTGATTTTGATAGTCACTGCTGAGTTGTTCTTCAGGATGGTCTTATCAGGTTACATTCCCAAAGGATCCATTCTGTGGGAACAAATGGTCATTGCAGTGCTGTTTGCAATATACAGTATTTGGAAATAAACTATATGTTTATTTAAGTTGTTGATTTGTTATACAATGAAATATGCTGCCATTTAAGATGGCAGATGAAAACATTCTTTTTTTTTTGAGTCAAAGTCTCAGTTACATCCATGACTACAATAGCCTCAACCTGCTGGGCTCAGGTGATTGACCCACATCAACCTTCCAAGTAGCTGGAACTACAGGCGTGCACCACCATGCCCGGCTAATTTTTTGGTTTATTATAGAGATGAGGACTTGCCAAATTGCCCAGGCTGGTCTTGAACCCCTGGGCTCAGACAATCCTCTCACCTCTGCCTCCCAAAGTGCTAGGATTACAGACATGAACCACCATGTCTGGCCTGAAAACATTCATCTAATCTTGCTCTTTCCCCAAATTCCTCTAAAACTATAATTAAAGGGTTTTTTTAAAAGTACAAATCCACAAAGATGGGAAAAATAAGAGGAGACAATACCTAAACATTTTATTTTATTTTTTTTTTATTTATTTATTTTTGAGTTGGAGTCTCACTCGGTCGCCCAGACTGGAGTGCAGTGGCTGCTCCCGGCCACCGCAGCCTCGCCTGCTGGGCTCCGGTGGTCCTTCCACCTCAGGCTTCTGAGTAGCCGGAATTACAGGCATACTCTACCATGAACGGCTGATTTTTTGATTTATTGTAGAGATGAAGTCTCGCTGCCCAGGCAGGTCTCAAACCTGCGGGCTCAGGCAGTCCACTCACCTCAGCCTCCCAAATGTGTGGGATTACAGGCTGAGCCACCGAGCCCGGCAATACCTAAACATTTTAAAAGGGAGAAGATGGACAGATGGATGGATGGATAGATGGGTGGATGAGGGGGTGTGAGGGGTTGAGTGGATGGATGGGTGGGTGGATGGTAAGTAACCTTCTATGCCCTGATAAAGCCACTACTAAACTAGTAGTGGAGAAACCTAAGAACTGATTTATACCACAGAATCCTTTAAAGGCTCAGAATTCAGCAATACTTGATTGAGAGACGTATCTTATGTAGTGATTACCTGTTCATATTGAAGAATTGAGAACTCTTAGGGGAGTTTAAACCAGGCTATGACCAGAGATTCTGCTCAGCTTAATTTCTCCTGAAATCTTCATCTAATAGTAGTAATACTGTTCTTTCTTGACACAGAAGTGTGCTTGCTGCTCAGCTTGTATATTACCTTTCACATTTAGATTTGTCTGTAATTATTAATGAAATAATTTTGATAGATTTTTAAAAGAGACTTAATCGAGGCAAGCATTTTTTTTTTTTAAAAAGTGTGTTTAATAACATCAGACATCAAACTCTGGGGAAAACCCTGTCAGCTGTTTAAGCTTCCTCTGGTTTTGAAGTTGTATACAGCATGAGCACCTTGTACACATTATTAAGAATAATTATTGGAAAGTGCCCTTTGGCATTTTATCACCTAAGAAGGTGGAATTATGTTTACAAATGAATGTTTGAGTTAAGTATTTTAATAAGTTATCTAATTATATTAATTATGAAAGCAATAACACTGATAAAATAAATTATTTACTGTATTTTAAAAGCTGACAGTAGCTTCAGTTTAACTCATATGTCCTGCAGATGTTCTTCTCTGAGGTTTTATTTGATATTGAATGCTTACTGAAAGATGAACTCATTGTCACCATTGGTACCCAGATAGCTTACAGGTATATTTTAAACTTCATGTTTTTAGGAAAATTATATTTGCCAGCTATTCTTGACCAGCTTACTTTCAGAAGTTTTTTTTTTTTCTTTTAACAGAAAAATCTGAGCCAACCATTGTATTAAACTCCAAAGATTGCCATAACTTTGCAGAACACTAATTAAAATATTTTGTCATTAGAAAAAAAATCACTCAGCTGCCGTTTTTTTCATGTAGTTTCATGTACCAGGAAACACTTGGAATGGAAGAGCAATACAACTAACACAACTTATGGCCACAGAACTAAGACCAGGCCAGGACGGGAATTCCACCATGTGCCTGAGTTCTGCTTTAGCATGTCTAAATTTGCGTATAGGAATAGGTGCAAAGTTGTAGAAGAGTGTTTGAGATCACTTACTTAAAAGTCATTCCTGACAGCCAGAAGTTCCTCTGAGAACCTCCTGCTCAACCTCCTTTCTCTGATTTGGGTCTCACTTCCTTCCACAGGGGTCTGGGGTCGTCTGGTCCTCTCCTTCCCGCAGGAGGCCTTGGCTGCTGTTTTCTGTCTTTCTCCATCCTGGCTCCCTCCTTCTTCCAGGCCCTCGGAAACTCCTTGGCACATAAGGAAGCCAACTGCATGTCTAACTTTCCCTTGCCGTTTACTCTAAGCAGCAGAACCTTTTTCTCTGTTAATCTTAGGAGACAAAAACAAATCTTCACCTTTTCCAAAGTAAAGCCGTAGATTAACTACTTACAACTAAAAGACATTGAACTTGTCAAGCAGCAGTATCAGACATCACAAGTATCCGTGTATAAATTTAGTGACTCTAGTATTCTTTTTTGTTAGGCAAAAGAGATTTCACTAGCAGACCTCCAGGAGAATTATATTGAGGCATTAAATAAACTAGTGTCTGAAAATCAACAACTGCAGAAAGATTTGATGAATACTAAATCTCAGCTGGAGATTTCCACTCAGATGTGCAAAAAGCAAAATGACAGGATCTTTAAACCAACACACAGCAGAACAGCTGAGTTCAAGGATACAGAGTTCAAGTAAAATTTCTTAAAAGTCTATTTAAAATGTGCATGGATGTAATATAATTCTCATTTCTTTGAGAATGATTTCTGACTTACAAAAATTAAATCTTCATCTAAGGACTCTGTTTAATTCAGAAGTGTCATGTACATGAGTAGAAGCTATCATCAGGTTAAAGAATTGAGGGGGGACGTGTCTGGCATTTTCATTAAGTCTTTCGTTTTGTACACTCTGGGTGTCGGTCTAAACAACATCTTTATTCCCCTGAGCCTTTTTATGCTGACTCCCACCTTTCCAACCTCACTTGCCCCATAAGAAGTAGAGTTTATCTCTTAATAAAAAGCCTCTTTTCTATTTTGGGTCAATGAAGTGTAGGCTGTTACCATAAGAAGTAAGCGTTCAGTGTCAGGCCATATCCCGTATGTCTTAGGTGTTCTCCAGCCAGAAGCCTGTGAAACCTGTGCTGACACCCTGCCCCACCCTCGTGTCCACTCCTGCTCCCACCCAGTCCCTGGTGAAGTTAGGTAGCTTCTTATGGGCACAGTACTTCCCCTGTCTAGGCGCTGACCACACTGGGCTGCCTTGGCAGCATGCCTGTCTCCCCTGCCATATTGTAAATGTGTGAGGGCAGGGGCTTGGCAGCGGGGATGGGACATTTAGGGCCTGACTGCGTGAAAGAATGCTTGGTCTTAGTGGGCTGCTCATTTCGTAAATTGCAGCCTTGTTAGTTAGCCTGTTGTTTATTTTTAAGTGAACTTCCTACAACATTTCTGTTGGAAAGAGAACAGATGCTACAATTTTTTGTTTGTTTTGTCTTCTAACCTATATCCAGGCCAGCCCATGGCCAGCACAGACGTGATGGAATGAAGACCGAGTCCTGCAAAACAGGTCTTCATTCTCCGAGAGGCCAAGCGTCAGAGAGTGTAGACCCCGTGCGCAGGGTCCTAAGCCCTGTGAGTCCTCAGCTCAGCCCTCGCAGCTCCACCATCTCTTTGCCTTCCTACTTTCTGTGTGGAACTCACTCTCTGCCTTCAGAGCTAGATAAAGATGAAGCCAGTCTTTCTGACTCGGTGTCTGAGACTGTGAATGACCAGGAAGAATTTATGTCCTTGGTATGGAAACTCTCTCATCCTACTAGTTTGGTTTTTAGTTTGATCTTATTTGTACTTTAAGAGTGAAGAGGATGGTGCTTCTTTGCTTGCTTTTTTCTCTATCATAAGTATCCTTCTTATTCTCATGCATTTCTGTTTTACGGGTTTGCTTAGAAAGACACAGTCAGTCGAGATTACTTTTCAAAATACATTCCAATTCTGAAACAGAATGCAAGTTGTAGGTAAATAGAACGAAAAATTATCTCTAGCCTTAATTGGAAATTTTCTTCCTGCCTTTTTCAGACAGGCTCAGTTTTACCTGGAATGTTTGGGTCAAGGAGTGCCTCTGTGCCAGGACAGCCCCCAGGCACAGGCAGAGAAGAAGGAAAGGGGAGCTGTTGGGGAGGGAAGGGCAATGAAGGTACAAGTCAGTATTTTTGCCTACAAGGCCATGGGAAAGTTTGCTTTTAGTTTAAGTCTCCACTTAGAGGTGCATCTAAAATTTTTAATGAAAACCCTGAAAACTAACTTTCTTCCCAAGTTTAATGGCAGATTTTTTGGGGGCACCAGAACCTTTACTGACCTGACCTGATGTTATAATATGTTTAGACTATATCGCACTTAATGCGAGTGTCCGTGCATTTTGCTCAGAAATATCAGTGTTTGATAATGGGATGTTACCTCCAACTCTGCCATTGTGATACGGTTGGTCTTCTTTATTCATGGATTCTGTACTGGCAAAGTCTCCCATTCCTTGAGCTTTATTTGCAACTCCCAAGTCAGTATGTGCGGCTTTCCACTGTCCTGCGTGGCCATACACAGAGCAGTGAAAAGTTTGTCGCTGGCTTGAGCGTTTCCAGCCAAGGTCAGGCTTCTTGCTCAGTGCTCATACGAGGTGACCAGAGGGTGGAGGTCATGGAGCAGTCCGTGTCACACACAAAGCTCTGCGCCAGCCAGACGGGGTCTGAATCCCAGCACCAGCACTGCTTCTGAACCTCGTGTCTCTTTTGCAAAATAAAGAAGACGTCTGTCAGGGTGGGTTGTTTCTGGGATTTGGGATTATTCTCTGTGCGAGGGAGTGTATATGTTGTGTGTACTTCCCCTGGGGCCAGTAATTCTGTATTTGGCAAATCGGGGTTCTGGGTGACTTGGCGAACATACCTACTGCCAATAGGTACTGACTGCATATAGCGTGTGTCCTGTAATACTCTTCTAAATTGGAATTCTGAAACATCACTGACCCCAAGGTTTTTGGACAAGGGACGGTGGATTGAAATTTTGGAGGGAGAAAAAAATGATTTTAGCAGCCGTTTAATTTATTTTTGTTTAATTTTTCTGTGCTTTAAAATGAAAACGACATAGTTAGACTTTTAAAGTGAGTTTGAAGTAATAGACATTAGCTGTATTCTCTCCTGGAGTATAGAAGGCTACGGGGGAGGGGGGGAACCCAAAACACCCAGAATTATCTTTTGGAGGGCAGACTCCTTGTAGTACACTTGGAATTTGTTCCTCCCGATCAAACAGTAAACGAAAGGTTTTTTCTGAAAGTTTTTTCTGGAAGATCTGCAGAAGAGATATCCGGAGTTGTGGCAGACAGGTGACTGGTTCTTCCACCATGAGAATGCACTTGCCCACACCACACTGAGTGCTCAGCAGCACTTTTTAACCAAAAGCAGCATGGCCCCCGTCCTTCACCTTCCCAATTCACCTGATCTCACCGCGAGTGGCTCTTTTGTTTCCCTGGATGAAAAGAGTCCTCAAAGGGAAACATTTTGCTGATGTGGAAGAGGTGAAACCAAAAATGGCAGAAGCAGTAGAAAGCATCCAAATGGACGAGTTCAGAAACTGTATTGAGCAGTGGAGAAAGCATCTCAATAGGTGTATTGCATCAAATGAGAGTATTTTGAAGGTGATTGAACTTTAAACATGTGGGAATAAACACACAATTTTTGGAAGTAAGTTCTGGTTTCTCTGGGTCCCCCTTGCATGTGTCTAAATTGAGATGCTCTTCAGACCAATAACTAACATATTTATATGGCACTTTATGTTGATACAACTTGGGTCAGAAGGGGAGGAGTCTGTAAATTTTCACAGAACTTACTGATTGTTTTATTTTACTTCTCTTGTCATTAGAATGAAAATGAAAAAGATCCCTTCGGGGATAAAAAGTCACCTTCAATATTGCTAGCTAGAAAATATGAACAGTGTGCCTTCGAAATGCAGCATTCTGCTTACGTACACATGTCAAAATGTGCTTCTCTTCCAGTGCTCCTTGCCTGTGTCTCCCCTTGGCTCAATAGCTACCAGGTTTTTGGAAGAGGAGGAGCTGCGATCTCATCACATTCTAGAGCGCCTGGATGCCCACATCGAAGAACTAAAAAGAGAGAGCGAAAAGACGGTGAGACAATTCACAACCCTCAAGTAGGCTCTTGAAAAATCAGACTTGGACAAAAAAATAACGTCAGAGAGCTGCGTCACTGGAAGTAGCAGCTCTTTAAAAACAGAAACATAGAAAGTTATGAGGATGCTGCACACTCAAGCAGTGGTGGAAACATCTGACACAGATGCTTCTTTCTCTCAGGCATTCTCACCACACTGGTTTGTTTAAAGGGCTTCTTCCAGCAGTAACTTGTAAGAATAAACCACTTTGCTAGACTTTTTTCTCATATGAATATTTATTGCCATAACAATATTTTATCTTGCCGACTTTAATGTGAATAGCTGTGTACTAATTAAAATAAAGAGTTTATGGTGCATGTTGAAAATAAAGTAAGTACGGGCACTTCCTTTAAGGGAAATATGTGGTGGAAGCATGGGTATAAGGGCCAAGCTGGTCTGGACCGATAGACTGGTTTTTCCATGTGCCAGCCAGCGGGGCAGTGCAGACAGGGAACCTTGCTGAAGAAGTTTGGCACAGAGCTTTCTCCTGCTCAGAACTCAAGGAGAAGAGGACGTCGGGCAGGGAGAGGCTGGCTTCAGAGTGTGGCACCCAGGAACTTCCAGTGGAACTGAATGTTCCACATCTGCCCTGCTGAGCCCAGGTTCAGCTAGGAGATGGATCTGGGTGACGACTTGCCAGAGGCATCTGAGACTCTGGGAGCTGATGAGATCCACCAGGGAGGGCATGGAGAGACAAGGCGCAGATGGGGCCTGGGCCAGAATGATGCCCGCATTTGAGGATCACAGGCAATAGCGCCAGCAAGGGAACCAGGACCTGCCATTAGAGACGGGAAGGTGAGGTACGTGCGTTTTGGCACAGAGGCGTGGCTCCTGTGGTTCTTTCATTGGTGGGTCTTTCCCATTAGCATGCAAGCATCCTGTCATTTCTCCCTTCTTAAAAAACGAGAAACCTCAACTCCATGCGCCCCTCTGTCTACGGCTCCGAATGTCTGCCTGCCCCCCTTCACCCAGACATTTCTGCAAAGCGTCGTCGGCAGTGATTGTTTCAGTTCTTATTAGCCCTCCCAGCCCACTTCCATCCCCTCCATGCAGCGACCTTCTTGCTCTCCGGGTCCCTGGTGATCCAGCAGCCTCAGCAGTGCTCGATGCACTGGCCTCTCGCCTGGCTTCTGCACCCTGGCACTCCTGGCTTCCTCTCCGCTCCCCCGCCACTCCATCTCGTCCCGCCTCTCTGGCACTTCCTCTTCTGACATGGAACTTTGACATGGGTCTTCTCAACGTGCTCCTCCCTAGACCTGTCCATTCCTTTCTCAGGCTCTTAATATTACCTGTAGTCCGTTGATCCCTACATCTGTTACTGATTTTCACTGCTCCCCAGGGCTGCTGTCTCAGATACCCAGCTGCTCATGAGATTTCTTCCCTCGAATGTCTGATGGACATCTATGCCATTTGCAAGAGAGAAGGCCTTATTCTCCTTGCTGAGATTCCATACCAGGACGTAGCAGCATGCTGTGCCAGTCCCTGGAGTTCCCCTGAAGTCCTTCCTAACTCATATCTCCATATCTAGCCATTTGGGAGGTCCTGTCCATTCTGCCTCCAAAATCTGTCTCAGACACAGCCATTTCTTTCAGGCACTGCACCACCCTGACGGAGATGGCTTCGCTCTCTCATCTGGAGTCTGGCAGTAGCCTCCTGACTGGTATGACTCCACTTGTGACACCAGCAATTCATTCTCCACGGAGCCTCAAGTTGTCCTTTAGAAATTTAAAAGAAACAGGTGACCACGACTGTCCTGAAAGCCCTCCCAAGCCTTCTTGCCGCACTCAGAATACAATCCACACTAGAGGGCCTGCGGGGCCTTGATTAACTGGGCCTGTCCACATCACTCACCACGTGCTTCATTGAGCTCCACCCAGCCTGGCCTCCTTTCTGTTTCTTGAGTGCAGCAAGTGTTAACTTGTTAGGGTCTTTTACCTGGAATATTCCCGTTCTCTCACCTTACCTTCATTGGTGGTTTTCCCATCAGGCCTGTACTCCAAGGTCCCCAACTGAGCAAGCCATCCCTGACTGCGGCCTCTCAGACCTGCCTTTGAGTTTCTCTAGCTCACTGCCTTGTATTACTTCCCCCGCACTCCTCAGCACCATCGAAATCCCTTAATTGCTTGATTTACGTTTTGTCTACTTGTATGTCTAGAATTAAACCCCTAGAGGGCCAGGACTTTGCTGGCCTGGTCCAGGGCGAGGCCCCAGGAGGATGCAGGGGGCTCGAGCCGATGGCTGACATCCCTCCCCAGGGGCACTACCCTGTTCCTTTATGCTGGCGTGCGTGCCATCCTTTGGGCTTGCCATCTCTTCCCACGTGCCCTTCACATACCCCACTCACTCGGCTACTTTACCTTGGCAAAGCTTTCCCACATTCCCTGGCCAGACTTAGGGAGCGTTTCCCCCCGTTGTTCCCACAACAGCCCATGTGCCCCCTCAGTCACGCACACTGCTGTCCACCCGTTTTTATCTCAGGCGAGGCTCTGCCTCCCTTGAGCCCCGGGCTGCCTCGCACAGGCAGGCCCAAGTAGATGCTGGCCGGGTGACGTCACTCCCGCTGTGGGCCTCACCGGGGTCCCTCTGTAAAACGGGGCCAGTATCTCGTGTGGTTGGGAGGACTTACTGAAAATATGTTTCTCTTTTTTTTTTTTGAGATGGAGTCTCACTCAGTCGCCCAGACTGGAGTGCAGTGGCCGCTCCCGGCCACCGCAGCCTCGCCTGCTGGGCTCCGGCGATCCTTCCGCCTCAGCCTTCCAAGTAGCTGGAATTACAGGCATGCGCTACCACGCCCAGCTGATTTTTTGATTTATGGTAGAGATGAGGTCTCGCTGCCCAGGCGGGTCTCGAACCCGCGGGCTCAGGCAATCCACTCACCTCAGCCTCCCAAAGGCGCGGGATTACAGGCTGAGCCACCGAGCCCGGCTTGAGAATATATTTCTAAAAGGGCTTTGCAGACTCTGAAAGTACCATACCTATGCGAATTGCTACAGGTTGCGGGGGGGGGGGGTGGCTTCAGCTGGAAATCCAGGCTACAGCCCACTTCTGAGATGTTCATGCTAGTGTTAACGAGGGCCAACAGTGACAGACTGTAGCCGCTGGGAATCCTTAAGGAGCCATGGGCTACTGTGTATTCCCTTACATCTATAACATGTTTTCTGTTGTCTAAATGTGTTAGAATATTTGATTGTCTTTAATCTCTCAACCCGATTTTTCAAAAAGATCTACCAAACATTAAAATGTGCCAAGACTAAACTTGAGTTTGTTTCTTAACGCACATTTTACAAAATCTGAGTGGCTAGGGCACCTGAATGGGGTGACAGGACGAGGGGTCTGCGGTCTGCTCTGGGTGTTTACAGGTACTGTTTGGTCGGGCAATTATCTCAGTCTCCTCCCTGGACTCCCAGGGCATTTCTCACTGGGTTCCCGGGTGGATTTCAGGGAGGGGAACCCAGCCGAGTTCCCACGGGCCTGCACACTGCCTTCCTGTGTTACCTCATTTCAGCTCAACAAGCATAGAAAAATGTGACAGCACAGGGTTTCTGTGCATCTACTTAACTCAAACCATTCTGTCTCCCCTCTCATTCACACACAGAGCACCTGGTCAGTGATGGGTGGTGGGTGTCCATTGGCAAAGCACCCTTGAGTGCAGCACCTGAAAGTCACAGGTGAGAAACGAACTAAAATAAGCTCTGTGTCGTTGAGGACGCGGGCTAAGCAGAATGTTGTCCTCAACAGTGGTTGAAGTGTGGAATGACAAAAGGTTAGAAAAGAAATCCGCCCACCTCATCAGCAAGGGCTCCTGCATGATGACCGTTTGTATACCTAACCCTGAGTTGTACCCCACATTTAAAAAAAAAAAAAACCTGCCAGCTGTCTGAACAGTCCCAACAGTCTGAAGTAGAATGCACAAGTACTTCAAAAAGAAACAAGAAGAAGCCGGGCTCGGTGGCTCAGCCTGTAATCCCGTGCCTTTGGGAGGCTGAGGTGAGTGGACTGCCTGAGCCCGCGGGTTCGAGACCTGCCTGGGCAACTTGGCGAGACCTCATCTCTACAAAAAATCAGCCAGGCATGGTAGCGCATGCCTGTAATTCCGGCTACTCGGAAGGCTGAGGCGGAAGGATCGCCGGAGCCCAGGAGGCAAGGCTGCGGTGACCGGGAGCGGTCACTCCAGTCTGGGCGACCGAGTGAGATTCCGACTCAAAAAAAAAAGAAACAAGAAGAATCAGGGTGTAAGGAAAAGGAGACAGCAAGCGTGGGTCCAGGCCAGCTCCTGGGGTGGGCAGCTGAGCGAGCTGCCTGCACTGGGGAGCTGCAGGAGCAGAGGAGAAAACCCCTCAAAGCTGTGTGTGTTCCCCAAGGCCAAGACAGACCCCAGGCTTGCTCCGTGTATGCCCATTTGGGAAGGCACGTGCACATTTGTGGTAGGGGGCCAGCATTTCATAACTGACAATCATAAAATCACCCGTACAGTGTCCTTGCAGGGCCTTCGGGGTGCTGGCTGGCGTGAGGCTGCGGTCTAGCTCAGGAAGCCACCTGAGAGGGCCACGTGTGTGACGGGGTAAGCCTGTCAGGGCCGGACGGGATCCAAGGGGGGCGTTTAGAAAGAGGGGTGGGTGCAGGCCTTCGAAGCAATCTTCTGTGGAAGCTCGTTCTCCATGGTGGCATTTTGATTATTTGAACAACATGGTTCACAACATTTTTCTCTGTGGGAAGCTAGAATTTGGAAATTTTAGGTTATCTGTTAAGCCCGGCTTCAATGATGTGGCAATCATCCAATCAGAAGTAGTTTTGCACTCCTTGTATGAAAAGAAAGGCCCTAATCAAGGCAATGGTTGAGTGGTAGAAGGTTCTGGAACTCCCTGATAATAAGTGCAAAATATAACGATGCTCATGTGTGCCTTTTTCTGGGGAGAGGGTGTATAGTTTTCGTTAGATTCTTGAAGATGTCTGTGAACCAGAAAGAGAGTAAGAACCACGGGTTGAGGGACTGGAGTTCTCCCAGAATGGTATCCTGTTTCCTGGGATGAGACATCCAATTGGAGGAGTCCAACCTCTGCCTACTGGGACTGAATTTTAAAGTGCAGTTGAATGGCCATTCAAAGTTCAAGTTTTTCGATAATAAAAAGACAGTATTAAAAGTGGACACAGAATCTGAGCAGACATTTCTCCAACGATACACACATGGAAAGATGCTTAGTGCCGTTAGTCATCAGGGAAATGCAAACCCAAACCAACTAGCTACCACTACACACCCACTGTGATAAGAAAGATGGACAATAACCAGGGTTGAGGAGGATGTGCAGAAATGGAAACACTCATACATGACTGATGGGGATATAAAATTGTCACTGTGGGAAACAGTTTGGCAATTCCCCCAAAACTTAAGTTGAGGCCAGGCATGGTGGCTCACGCCTGGAATCCCAGCACTTTGGGAGGCCGAGGTGGGACAATCACTTGAGCCCAGGAGTCCAAGACCAGCCTGCGTAACGTAGCGAGACCTCATCCTTACACAAAAATAGCAAATAAGCTGGGCGTGGTGGCATGCACTTTGAATCCCAGTTACTCAGGAAGCTGAGGTGGGAGGATCGCTTGAGCCTAGGAGTTCAAGGTTGTGATGAGCTGTGATGGTGCCCCTGCACTCCAGCTTGGGTGACACAGTGAGACCCCAGCTCAGTAAATAGATAGTTACTATATTACCCAGCAATGCCAATCCTCGGTGTGTGTCCAAGAGCAATGGAAAGTTGGACCCAAACGTTCACAGCTGTAGTATTCATCATAGCCCCAAAGTGGGAGCGGTGTGCCTGGCCATCCTGGAGGAATGGATACGCGGAGGCGGCCCGCCATGGAAGGGAGTATTATTTGGAAACAAACAAATACTCCTGAGGCCACTTGATATACCTTGGAAACATTGTGCTAATTGAAGGAAGCCAGTCACAAAAAAATCACATGCTCTCTCATGCCACGGCTATGCAGTGCCCAGAACAGGCAAACCTCTACAGACAGAAGGTCACTCGGCAGTTGCTGGGGGGTGGCGAGGGGTGAGTAGTGGGACGGGCAGGTGAGGACTGACCTTCCCCTCCCACTACTCACCCCTCGTCACCCCCAGCAATGGGGTATCTTTCTGGAGTTGTGAAAATATTCTCAAGTCGATTGCGGTGAGGGCTGCACAACTGAATATAAACAATGAAAAACAGCTGGACTGTACACTCTACATGGAGGAATTATAGGGCATGTCAACTGCATCTTAGTAACTGTTACCAAAAAAGCCTCCGACACATGGCACCTGAAAACATCACGCTGGTGGTATTCAGAAGGCATCGCACCTGCATGGCACACGCCACTCCAAAACGCTGTCTTCTCGGCTCTGAGGAGTGGCAGCGGCCCTCCCTTGAGACAGATGGTCCAGCTCGGCCTTGAGTGGTTGCCTGTGGTGGGCGCCCTGCCGTGAGAGGACATGGGCACAGATCTGAACATACCCTGCAGGGGCGCCCGCCCTCCCAGGGAGGATGGCCTCGGGGCTGTCGAAGCTGGGAGAATAACCTCCAGGGCTGTGGAGGAGACAGGCAGCGAACCCACTCGTGAGCAGGCAAGTCCATGGCCAAGTGTGTCTGAGGCGTAGCTGCAGGGATGCTGGCACCAGCCTTGGTGCCCTGGAGGACTGCTCACAGGCCCTGCTGTGGAAACGTGAGCCCCAGGAAGCCTGCTGAGTTCTGCAGGCATGGCTGGCCAAGTAGAGAAGGAAAAACCAGGCATACTCTAAACCTGCATTCTCTCTTTGGAAACCGATCAGTGAGGACACCTTCGCAGAGACACTGCCCATCCTCCTCTGAAGTGGCCGCGCCTTGAGAAGCGTCGGGTGTGAATGGGCAGCTGGCCACTTCCTAGAGCTGTCCCCCTTCCCGCAGGCTTTGGGAAGCAGTGGGGCCTCCTGGGGCCCAGCCTTGCCCTTGCCTTGATGTGAGCATAAACCGAAACAACCCCCGCCTCGTCCCCTGTGGTCTGATCTTCCTGCAGTCCAGGACGTGTTTTGGTCCCCGGCCTGAATGAAATACCACGGACAAGGCCGGGTGTGTTATCTACCAACCGGCCCCTTCAGCCACAGGCAAGCCCAACCTGTGGTCCCAACAGCTGCACTCCATGTAACCCAACAGGTGACCTGGGAGGAGCCCATGCTTCCTCAGGGGTCTCCTCTCCCAAGTGACAGGGGTGGACTGTGAGTAAAGGATGGGGAAGGTTCTAGATTGCTGATGTGTTCAACCCACCGCCTCCTGCATGAGCTATGGCTTGTAGACTCGCCAGGAAGATACCACCTGACCTGTTTTTTTGTTGTTCCAGAAAGGTTTATCATTAGCACACTGTTCAATGACACCAAGCAATACCAGTATCTTCCCAGGCTAGGGCATTCCTTAAATCCACATTTCTTAAAACGGTTTTCCAGAGATGTGAACTGCTTCAAGTGTTAACAAATGTTCTTTAAGAATATTCCAAAGCAGAATGGGAAACGTGCCCGTCGAGTCTTCAGGGCCAGGTCAGCTGTGGATGGGACTGGGAGAGTGTCCTCTCTCCTGCTCACCAGACAGGCCTCTCCTGCTCTCTCCAGACCTTGCCCTGGCCTCCCAGCTGAGGGCTGGTGGCTTTAGGCGCTTGGAGGTCCTTAAACTTTTGTGTGCTAGGAACTCCTCTGGCAGATTTGGGGGAGTGCATGAACCCCTCAGAGCAATGACTATGAAAATAAAATACAGGGCATTATAAGGAAAATCAATTATATTGTCATCCAGTTATTAAAGCCTAAGAAAAATCAGGTTTGTGATGCATAGTATTATATGCACTTCCTTGTTAACTCACTGAATAAGACCCGAGTGGCAGGTCTCTCACCTGCCATGCTTCTGAAGCAGCGATGCCTGAAAATAATGTTTTGAGAATCTGCAGCAATTACAATGAGCTATGAAAATATCTGTGATTTCTACTGGAAATAAAGCTCCAGGCACTGCTGACACGACCATGCCTTGTGACCTATACTCATAGTGGAAGAAAAGCTAAATTTTAGTCAGAGGTTATTGAAAATAAGAATGTCATTTTTTTCCATCCAAGTCCAAGGAGCCCTAAATTGTATCCTTGTACCCCTTGGGTGGTGTCTGTGGATTCCAGGTTAAGAATTTAGAGGCTAGCCCGGCTCGGTGGCTCAGCCTGTAATCCCACGCTTTGGGAGGCCGAGGTGAGTGGACTGCCTGAGCCCGCGGGTTCGAGACCCGCCTGGGCAACTTGGCGAGACCTCATCTCTACAATAAATCAAGCTGAGGCGGAAGGATCACCGGAGCCCTGCAGGTCAAGCTGCGGTGACTGGGAGCGGCCACTGCACTCCAGTCTGGGCGACTGAGTGAGACTCCAACTCAAAAAAAAACAAAAACACAAAAACAAAAAAAAAGAATTCAGAGGCTGACCAGGTGCAGTGGCTCAAGCCTGTAATCCCAGCACTTTGGGAGGTCAAGGCGAGAGAATTGCCTGAGCCCAGGGGGTCGAGACCAGGCCGGGCAACTTGGTGAGATCTTGTCTCTAAAAAAGTTAGCGGGGCGTGGTGGCGCGTGCCTGTAGTTCCAGCTACTTGGAAGGTTGAGGTGGAAGGATTACCTGAGCCCAGCAGGTTGAGGCTGCGGTGGCCGTGAGCGTGCCACAGCACTCCAGCCTGGGTGACAGAGTGAGACTCCAACTCAAAAAAATAAAAATAAATAAAAAGAATTTAGAGGCTTACTTATGTTTTACCTCCGATCTGGTCAAGCCTGTTCCCTGTGAACATTCCTTTGTTAGAGGGATTAGTACTGTGCTTAGGGGCAACCAGGCTCTAATAACTAAGTCTTCAAATGGACTGATATAATAAATCAACTCACCCAAGCAAGGGAATCCTTTCTTCTTTTTTATTCAATCATGGCATAATTTGGGGCATTTTGGAGAACTATTGTCCTGCATCCAAAAGATCAGAGCATCCTATCTAGGTTACAGGTAGACTCCGAGGTCTCGGAAGCCCTCGGCATTTGGCGCCGTGAGGTCAGGCCTGGGATGTTGAGAGCTCCTCTCCTGGGCTCTTCGGAGGAAGCTGGGTTTGGCCAAGCAGCCCACAGTCTTGTAGGTCACAAATCCAGAGAGTGACACTCTGTGGACTAGGGCCCATAGCACTGCCGGAGGCTGGTGCTCTGTGGCCCCAAGGGACTGTGTACAACCCAAGTGTGGCCTCTTGGGACAGAATGGGGGAGAGACGGCGGAAGGGCTGGCTCAGGGCGAACAGGCTGAATTCAGGTGAGCACAGCTAGATGGCAGACCTAGGTCTTTCGACAGAACAATCCACTCGTTTCTGAATCCTTCCGGAACCTCAAGACATGTATTTTGGATCTTTGCCCTAAAATTAAATACTACAAGCAAGGCAAGAAGTTCTATCTGGCTCCTACAAGGAACGGAATTTCTCCAGATGAGTGTTAATCTTTAACACTAGATGTAAACATGTTTGATGGGAGTCGGAATTTATCCAAAACATTACCAGGAGTTTCAACAATTACTAAGAATTTCAGCAACTTGTCAATGAAAGAAGAGGAATCTCAATTAAAGTCTTTATACAATCTGTACTGTTATCATTTGAATGAATACTGTAAAAAAATAAAAACTGTCTTGCAAACCTTCTCATCAACACAGACTACGAGGAACTTAAAGACATGGTCCCTGAAAACATCTCGATTGGGAATTGTACATAAGCCTTTCAGACACAAATCCTGATTTTAAAAAGTTAAGACCATGCAAGAAAGCTCAGTATTTTCATGGGACATTTTTGCAAAGATCGTATTGGAAATTTCATATAAATTCAATGTCTTTCTTATGCTCACATTTTGTTTTTATTACCATAATTATATATCAGAGAAAATATGATACATTTTGTCCCATGTAGACTAAATTTTCCTCAGTTTATCTCAGAGGTACAGTTATTATTGTCTATGCTTTCCTCCGGCCTCTGTCTCTAAAACCCTGGGCCACTGGATGCAGGGGCCTTGGTGATGAGGCCCTGACATAGTAGACCAAGCCTTTTTTTAAAAAATATTTTTATTTTATTGATTTTATGTATCTTATTCTTTTTTTTTTTAAGTTGGAGTCTCACTCTGTCGCCCAGACTGGAGTGCAGTGGCCGCTCCTGGCCACCGCAGCCTCGCCTGCTGGGCTCCGGCGACCCTTCCGCCTCAGCCTTCCAAGTAGCCGGAACTACAGGCGCGCGCTACCACGCCCGGCTGATTTTTTGATTTATTGTAGAGATGAGGTCTCGCTGCCCAGGCGGGTCTCGAACCCGCGGGCTCAGGCCATCCACTCACCTCAGCCTCCCAAAGGCGCCGGATGACAGGCTGAGCCACCGAGCCCGGCAAAACCAAGCCTTTTTTCTCTTCCCTTATGTCTCTGCTAAAACATTTCTGCAGTTAAGGTCTATTTTTCATTAATGGTGAACCATATGTAAGCTACTCAGATGACAGCGTGTCCATATATTCATTCATTCATCAAACATTAATCAAGCAGACCCTTCGTCTTAGAAGCCTGAACCACTGCTGTTCCCTGAAGATGCCAGCTCAGAAGACACAGATGCCGGTTCCCTTCGAGCTCCCTGAGTCTCTGACAAGTGTTTACGGCGGGACCAGGAACACACCTGTGCCCTGAGCAATTTGCTTTACCAGGGCTTGAAGACAGCCCCAGTGCCCGGGGCGATGGGCCCAGTGCAGCGGGCCTGAGAGCCTGAGTGAGGTAGGGCTCAAAGCCAGCTTGTCACTTAGCAGCTGTCTGCCCTTGGGCGCTTTCTTCGTATGCAGAATGAGGACGTGATCTGTCACACACCAGGTGAGACGAGATGCCGAGTTGGGCAGAGAACCCAGAAGTTGTAGGTGGGACCCGCAGATAGCATCCGTCATCCAGGAGAGCAGCTGTGTCAGGCTTCCGGGCCAGTGGCTGACACTGGCTGGGATCCTTTCTGAGAGACACTCGAAGGCCAGGCCGGGCTGACTTGGAGGGCCACCCATCCAAAGGGAAGAGCTGAGTGGAGGTGTTCACAAGCTTCTCGGGACAAGCTGGCAGGTTAGATACTTTGTGGAGTTTTCCAATTTTTGTCATCTGTTTCTTTAGAGACAAGCTTTCACTATGTTGCCCAATCTGGAGTACAGTAGCACGATCACAGCTCACCTCAGTCTCGAACTCCTGGGCTCAGGTGATCCTCCTGCCTCAGCCTCCCGAGTAGCTGGCACTCGAGGCATGCACCACCACACCTGGCTAATTTTTCAGTTTTTTTTTTTTTGTAGAGATGAGGTTTCGCCATGTTTCCCAGGCCGGCCCAATTTTTAAATACTAGCACCAATTAACTTTAAAGCAAAACAAAACACTGGGCAGGCTGAACAGTAAATGCGTAGTCTCTGCCCACAGCAGTGTTGGGGTGATAAGGATGACCTGGGCCTCATGGTCCATGACAACAGGCGAGGCCACCGGGGAAGGGGTAGGGCCCAGCAGGAGAAGAGCCAACTTCTCTTGTCTGCAGGGCTCCCAGGGACACTGGAACCACAGAAACTGGCCACTCACCATGTGTTGCCCCAATCCTCCAGGAAGACGGGGCTCATTTTGCAATAGAGTGATTTCTTTTCAGAACTAATATGGAACAACTTCTAGATTTAAAAAAAAATAGGTAAAAACCTTTGTGATCCTGGATTAGGCAAACAGTCCTATTTTTATTTATTTAGCTTCGAATCCCTCTGTTGCCCAGGCTGGAGTGCAGTGGCTCGATCATGGCTCATAGAAGCCTCGACCTCCTGGGCTCAGGCAGTCCTGCTCCAACCTCTTGAGCAGCTGGGACTACAGGCGCGTGGCACTATGCCTGGCTAATATTTTTTTGTAATTTTTGTAGAGACGGAGTCTTTCTATGTTGCTTAGACTGGTCTCAAACTCCTGGGCTCAAGCAGTCCTGCCGTGGCCTCCCAAAGTGCTGGGATTACAGGCATGAGCCGCTGTGTCTGGCCTCTTTTGTAAAAAAACAGTAGTATGGATGATTTTTTTTTCTCCTGGACTTAGCAAATGTCAACATTTCATCCTCTATGCCTCAAACTTAGATAGAATAAAAGAGTACCAAAAACTTCTTTGTGGCCTTTTCGAATTCCACACCCTTTCCTTAGTAGAAGCAACTGCTATCTTGGTGATGGCGTTAACACTTCACAACCACACTTTTGTATGTGTACACGCCCACAAACAACACACGTAGCATGATTTCATGTATTATAAGAGGTATATATGGCCACACCACACATAAAATTTGCAACCAGCAAATGAGCACCTTGCAAGATAGCTTATAGGTCCCGGGGGTCGGTTTGGCTTATATAGATTTGCTTTTTGCAATTTTCCTGGAATGGTGTGCTAAATTGCTGACTTTATATTTCACTTTAATGTTTCAAATTATTTTTGTTGGCCGGGTTCGGTGGCTCAGCCTGTATTCCCAGCACTTTGGGAGGCTGAGGCAAGTGGATTGCCTGAGCCCATGAGTTCGAGACTCATCCGGGCAGCTTGGCGAGACCTCATCTCTACAATAAATAAAAAATTAGCTGGGCATGGTAGTGCACGCCTGTAGTTCCAGCTCCTTGGAAGGCTGAGGCAGAAGGATCGTCAGAGCCCAGCAGGTCAAAGGCTGCGGTGGCCGGAAGCGTGCCACTGCACTCTAGTCTGGGCGACAGAGTGAGACTCCAACTCAAAAAAAAAATATTATTATTATTATTTTTGTTGTTGTTGTTTTTAAAGATGGGTTTTTACTCTGTTGCCCAGGCTAGAGTGTATCATAGATCACTGTAGCCTGGAACTCCAGGGCTCAAGTAATCCTCCTGCCTTAGCCTCCTGGGTAGCTGGGACTATAGGTGCACACCACTATGCCAGGCTAATTTTTAAATTTTATTTTTGTAGTGATAGGGTCTCCCTATGCTGCCCAGGCTGGTCTCAAACTCCTGGGCTCAAGTAGTCCTTCCACCTCAGCCTCCCAAAGTGCTGGGATTACAAGCATGAGCCAAAGCACCCAGCTAGGCTTCACTTTTTAAAATACCCAGCTGTTTTCCAAAGTGACTAAGCCATCTTACATTCTCATCAGCAGCATTTGAGGGTTCCAGGGCTTGATAGTCATCAGTCTTTTAAATTATAGCCATTCTAGTGGGTGTGTGGTGACAACTCATTGGAGTATTAATTTGCATCTTCCTAATGACTGAGGATGTTGAGTACCTTTCATGTGCTTATTAGCCATTTATGTATTTTCTTTGGTGAAATGTATATTCAAAACTCCTGTGCAGGTTTTAATTGGGCTGGTTGTTTTCTTATTATGAAGGGGTGAGTTCTTCATATATTCAGCATAGCAATTACATTCCTACACAATAGAAATGAAAGCATATATCCATGTGTGTATGTTGACACAGAGACAGTGTTTGAATGTTCATAGCAGTAGTACTCATTACAGCCAAAATCAAAATGCCCATCAACTATTAAATAAATAAAAATAGAGCATATCCATGCAATAACATGCTACCTAGAAATACAAACAAATGAAGTACTGATACATGCTACGACATGAATGAAACTCAGAAACATTCTAAGTGGAAGAAGATTACATATTGCATGAATCCACTTATACGCAATCTGGAAAGGCATATCTACAGTGCAGAGGGTGCCTGGACTGTGGATGGCTATGAGAAAGTGTTTTAGGGATGCTGAAATATCTGGAACTGGATTGTGGTGATGGCTGGACAACACTAAGAACTTATAAAAATTATTGAAGTTATGTTATTATACAGAGTTAATTTTATGGTCTATAATGTGTATCTCAATAAAGCTATTTAAAAATAAACAAACAAAATAATGCCAACCATTACTAAATCCTTCCAGGAAATAGAAGAGAAAGAATTCTTTTCAACTTTTTCTATTAGGCCGTCATAACTCTGATACCCAAACCCGACAAAGACATTAAAAGAAAAGAAATTTACAGACAAATATTCCTCATAAACATGAATACAAAAATCATTAGCAAATCAAATCCATCAATAAAGAAAAAGGATAACATTATAATCGTTATGGGGTGCATCTCATCTGTACTCAATGTTGATGCTACATTTAAAAAACAATGGCATTCACCCCATGTGGAAGGTTGAATGACAGTTCTCCAAAAAATGTGTCCTGATCTCAGTGACCTGTGATTGATTATCTTACACGGCAAAGGGAAATTAAGGCAGTAACTGGAATTAAGGTGGCTAATCATATGACCTTCTAATTGAGGGATTATCCTGGATTATCTGAGTGGGCCCATGTAATCAGAGCAACCTTTTTTTTCTTTATTTCAATAGCTCTAGGGAGTACAGTTTTGGGTTACATGGTTACATTATACAGTGGCAAAAAAGTCTGGGCTTTAAGTGTACCCACCACTCACCCCTATCTATCTGTGTACATTGTACCCGACAGGTGATTTCTTGTTCTCCCCCTTCTGAGTCGCCAACATCCATGGTGCCATTCTCTATGTCTTTGCAGATTCTTAGTTTAGCTCCTACTTATAAGTGAGAACGTGCGGTGTTTGGTTTTCTGTTCCTGAGTTAGTTCACTTAGGATGGTGCACTCTAATTTCTTCCAAGTTGCTGCAAAGATACGATTTTATTCTCTTTGAGAGTTGAATAGTATGCCATGGTGCACAAATACCACATCTTCATTATCCGCTGATCAGTTGATGGGCGTTTTAGGTTGATGCCACCTCTTTGCAACTGTGAATTGTTCTACAATGAACATGCTGGTGCAGGTGTCTTTGTTACATAATGACCTCTGTTCCTTTGGGTAGAATCCTAGTAGTGGGACTGCTGGATCGAATGGTAGAGCTACTTTGAGAAATCACCATACTGCTTTCCACAGATGCTGTACTAACTTACATTCCCACCAACGGCGTATAAGCGTTCCTTTTTTCCACATCTATTGTTTTTTGATGTTTTTTAATAAAGGCCATTCTGACTGGCATCTTATTGTGGTTTAATTTGCATTTCCCTGATGATGAGGGATGTGGAGCATTTTTTCATATGATTGTTGGCCATTTGTATATTTTCTTTGGAAAGATGTTTGTTCTTTCCTTCGCATTAACTTTGCATAACTGGAGGATAATGTATATGCCTTGTGTATGCTTTGGAGATGGTCTTTTTGCAGTGAGTCTTCTGGGGGTTGTTTGGGCTTTTTGAATGTTCAGATCTCTGGCAAAGCCAGGGAAGTTTTCCTCCATTTTTTCCCCAAATAGGTTTTCCAAACCTGTTGCTTTCTCTTCCTCCTCAGGAACACCTGTGATTCTTAGGTTTGGACATTTTACAGAATCTCACATTTCTTGGAGATTTTGTTCCATTCCCTTTATTATTTTTTATTATTGTCGGATTGAGTTAATTCAAAAGCCTTGTCTTCACATTCTGAGATCCTTTCTTCTGCTTTGTTCTTGTCTACTGTTAAAATTTTCCACTGCATTTTGAACTTTCCTAAGTGATTTTCTTTTTTCCATAATTTCTGCGTATTTTTTAAAGGTGTCTGTCTCTTTGGAGAATTTTTCATTCATGTCCTGAATAGTTTTTTAAATTTCTTGACGCTGGTTTTCAACTTTCTCCTGAAGCTCATTGATCAATTAAATCAATCCTTTGAATTATATGTCTGGAATTACAAGATTTCCTTTTGGTTAGGGACCATTACTGAACAGTTAGTAGGGAGAGTGTTGAAGAACTCTATTTTTTTTTTTTTATATTGTCAGAATTATCTTTCTCATTCCTTCTCATGTGGGTAGACTATTTCTTCTTCTCTGTCTCTCTCTGTTTTTTTTTTTTTTGAAAGCAAGATTTATTGAGAGGACAGAAAAGTTCCCACGGTGGGAGGGGACCCAAAGGGGTTGCCCTATTTCTTCTTATTTGTGGTTGGCAGGGAGCTGACATAGGCGTTGTAGGGTTCCCTTGGCTACATATAGCCTTATTATGGTGAGTGTCTCACCTTTAAGCTGTGGCAGTCCTGTGCTGGGTACTTGCTGGGTACTCACGGCATCCTGAGTGGCTGGAGTGACTTGGAAAAGTGGTAGCAGCTGGGATCTGGGATCAGGCCTTTCCCAAAGCTGAGGTAGTTTATGATATGTGCTGGGCTGTACTGTTGACCTATAGCCAGGACGTGCCGTTGACCTATAGACAGGAGGTGGTGCTTGTGGGAGAAAGATACCTGTGAGCTTTTCCCTTGCTATCCAAGAAAGTGCTCAGCCAATGTAGGCGAAGGTTGGGTATGTGCGGATTACTCAAGTTCTCTGTTTGAGCCTTTGAGGGCAATGCAGGTAGGGGAGGGGGAGCAGCTGAAGAACCCCGCTTGTGTGCACTCTGGGCTACCCCAATGGGGACTAGGAGGGAGTGTCAGGCCACTGGATTAATGCTGTTTTGTAGGGAAGACACAGAAGAGTTTACACTGGGAGTGAGAAGTTACCATGTCAACAAGCCCCATCTGGCTTCTTGCCTTAGCCTCAGGCAGTTTGCCTTCTGAGAGTTTGCCTTTGGGGCCTGTCCCTTCCCAGGTTGGCTAGAAAGCAGACTGCCTGCAAGGGTTGAGTTCCTGGGATGGTAGCTGGAACTGCTCAAGTCATTATTTTTTCCCCTGCATTACTCCAGGTGGGCTTTGGCAGAGCACGGCTGTGGGTGAGGAAGTTTCCCATGAAGGATCAGAGTCTTGCGAGGTTCAAGTGACCCTCCAGGTCTGTGGCAGGAGCACAGAACTCCTAAATTCCTCACCTTTCCTACTGCGGCTGGAGGTTGCCGGTGGTCTTGGTGATCGAGGCAAGGGTCTAGCTAGTTTCAGTCTAGGTTGATGAATTTTTCTCTTTTTTGCACTGTGGTTATTATCACTTATTTGATAAATCATGGGACACGCAGTTGGTCCTGTTCCTCTCTGCGTGCTGAAGAAACTCTATCTTGGTTCGCTTCATGGGAGAAACACACTCTAGCTGTCTCATGTCAGCCATCTTCATCCTCACTCAGGAATTTTAACTGTAGAAGAGGGAGGCAGAAGAATACTTCTTCAGAATGGTGTGATGTGAGAAGGACTCCATTGGCCATTGGTGGTTTTGAAGATGGAAAGGGGCCACGAGGCAAGGAGTGCATAAAGCCTCTAGGATTGTAGATGGCAGAAAAACTAATTCTCTCTAGAGCTTCCGGAAAAGAACATAATCCTGTCGACACCTTGATTTTAGCACAGTGGAACTCATTTTGGACTTTTGCATATAGAATGAGGGGATAATAAATTTGTGTTAAGTCACCGACTCTATGGTCATTTGTTACGGCAGCAATAGGAAACTAATATGTCACATTAACAGAATTTTTTTTTTTTTTTTGAGTTGGAGTCTCACTCTGTCGCCCAGACTGGAGTGCAGTGGCCGCTCCCGGCCACCGCAGCCTCGACCTGCTGGGCTCCGGCAGAATTTTTAAAAATTATATAATCCCCTTAGTAGATGCAGGAGAAGCAATTGCCAAAACTCAATATTTATTTAAAACAAAGCAAAAACACTTGTTCTTAAACCAGGAATAGAAATAGTAGACTTTAAGGCAAAACAACAAGATCAAGTTAAAAAGGAGGGATTGAATGATGATAAAAGCATCAATCTACCAGAAGATATAAATTCTAAATTTATATGCAACCAATAATACAGTCTTCGAAAAGCAAAAACTGGCAGACACAAAAGGAAAAGGAAATAAGTTTATAAGACCAGTGGTTTGATTTTAGTACGCCTTTCTCAGTAACATTTAGAAACAGCAGATAAAACAAGTAAAGATGTAAAAGATTTGAGAAGCAAGATTAACAAACTAGAATTAATGGGCATATAAGAAACATTCCACTCCCACATTTCAAAATATGCCTTTCTTTGAGTACAAGTGAAACTAATATTGAACATATGCTGAGGCATAAAGAAATACTTAACAAATTTAAACAATTAAGATAATATAAGCCCTGACAAGAGTAGAGTTAAGCTGAAAACAAAATTTAAAGATTTTTTAAAAAAAACCGAAATGTTTGAAAATTAGACAATGCGTTCATAAATATAGATGGGTGAAAAAAAACACAATTGAAATTCCTTTAAAAACACAGCATACCAAAATAGGCAAGAGAAGAAATAGAAAATCTGAAGAGTCCTATATGAAAACAAACTGATCCCTAATTTAAAAACTTCCTATAAAGAAGACACAAGTTTCAGATGACTTCACCATTGAATACTTCCAGAAATAAGCCCATACAATTTTTTCAGAGAATGATAAAAGGGGAAACAATTCTCTTTACATTTTATAAGGCCAGCATAACCTTGATACCAAATCTAACTAGGATATTTTACAAACAGAAATTACAGATGCTCTTATGAACCTAGATGTAAAACTTCTAAAAAAATTATTATCAAATTAAATCCAATGATATGTAAAGTGATACTATATTATAACCAAGTTGAGTTTATTCCAGGCGTGCAAATTTTGGTTAACATAATTCTCAGTGGGTGAACTATTGAACACTTTTATCTTGAGACTGGGAGTAAGAAAAGGATACCCATTATCGTTAGCACGTCTACCTAGCCCAATAAGACCAGGAAAAGAAATAAAAGGTAGAATGATTAGCAAAAAAATTATTTACAGGCAACACGATTCTGGGTGTAGAAAATCCCAAAAGATCTCCCTATCACCTATTAGAATCAATAAGTAGATTTAGTAAGATCCCTGGATACAAGGTCAACGTGCAACCGTAATTATATTTCTATTCATCAGAAAGAAGCAATTAGAAAATAAACTTAAAAACTGATACCATTTACCACATCAACAAAGACACACCTGTAAATACCTAGAAATATATCTAACAAAATGTGTGCAAGACTCGACAAAAATCTACCCAAGCGTTATTGGTTTATTTTTTCATAGAATTATTTAAAGCAACACGCAGACATGACATTGTAACTATTTACTCAATTCATGAGCAAATGGCTTACTCAGTGGATGGATGAACAAAGGAATGATGATGAAATAAGCAGAGATGTCGTTTCTGAAATGAGCACCGGCTTTTACACAGAAAGTCATGTAAAGAAGGGCACTCATTTGCAGGCAGGAACTGGCACACAACTGAAGGTAAACGTTATTCATTTTACATTTTTTCCCTTGGTTTATACTGTGCTGATTTATACTGGCAAAACTAGTTTGACTTGTGTGGATTTGTGACCAGTTACTGGTTTAAGACCAGAGATATCTATTTTTAAAATTTTATTGTATTGCAAAGATGTGGGGTACAGTTCAGGGTTAAGTGTACAAATGTTGATTATGCAGGTACCCATGTTGACGAGGAGATATTTTAAAAATGTAACCCATGAGTAAACAATGGGTGATTAAGAAGATGCCAAAGCTTAGGAACGCTGCTGAGGTCGCATTCTCAAAGGTCACCTCTCGGCTTCTGATTGACAAGTTAACTCATCTTTTCTCTTTTTTTTAATTTTAAAGATGCGGGGTGCAATTCAGGAGTGGGTATACAAGTGGTCATCGTACAGGCAGAGTTTGGGCCTCCCTTTATTCCCCACTTTGCCTGGTTTGAGATCAGGGATCCTTATTGATGTTGTGTCCCCCCCCTCCCTACCCAGGCAGTATCCCACTGCTGCCAATTCCTTTCTTACAGTATTATGGTGAATGTTCAGGGCCCGCTTATGAGTGAGAACATGTGGTACTCAGTTCTTTGTTTCTGCGAAAGATCACTCAGTATTATAGACTCCAAATCCGTCCAAGTGGCTGTGAAGTCCATATGTTTGTCCTTCTTTATGGCTGTGTAATATTCCATCGTGTATATGTACCACAGTTTTTTATCCGGTCCAGTTTCGATGGGCAGCACAGTCGGTTCCATGTTTTTGCTATCGTGAATAGTGCTGCAATAAACATACGTGCACAGGTATGCTTTTTGTAGAATGATTTGAGTTCCTCCGGGTCTATTCCCAGTAGGGGACTGCTGGGTCATATGGAAGATCAATGTCTAGTTCTTTTAAAAATCCCCACATTGTTTTCCAAAGCGGTTGCATCTACCAAGCATTATTAAGAGAAAGTGGGAGTTTGCTTCCTCTAGAGTAGAGATGGGAAAGGAGGAACATGACTGGAATCTACCAGCTAGATGTCTAACACATCAATATTAGGCATTTATGTTATTACGACCACGTAAATACCGACATAGAGTATTCTGTAATTATATTTGTCTTTTTTGTACACATTTTCCTTATGGAGTCAACATTTGCCTAAATTCCTGCATACCTTTCACCAAATAACCCTCTGAGCCCCTTGAGGACACTATAAAATTCCCTCAATAATGTCAGCTGCATCGGATAAATGCTTTACCGGGCCCACTTGATTTTTTTCCTATGACACACCTCCTGGACAGATCTGTCCTGCTCCTGTCTGGACAGTGTTCACCCCGCTCACCGCACAGTCGTTCTCCAGATATATCCCATGACCATCCTCCTAGGAATTCCCTTTGTCTCTCCTTCGTGCAGGAGCTTCCTGGTCCCAAGTTTCCTCTTTCTTGGGAGGAGTGCTCACCACAGAAATGGCTCACGGGGGCTTTTCTTTGAGACCCGAATGTTTCTGAAGGTTCTTCTTCCACGCTCACCCTTGATCGAGGCTGGAACTGAAGACAGAACTCCAGGTTGGAAATCATTTCCCTGCAGAATGTTGAAGGTCACGGCTCCGCTGGTTTTCTCACTTCCAGCCCTGCTAGTGTGAAGCCACTCTGATTCCTGATCCTTTGAAGGGGATTCGCTTTATTTCTTCTCTGGAGGAGCTGTTTGTCTCTAGTTCCCTGAGATTCACAATCCCAAGCCTCACAACGGGGCTGCTTTCATTCATTGCTCTGTGAGTGTCCCACAATCCTGGGAAATTTAATGGAGTGATGTCTTGAATAACTTGACCCCCAGCTGATTCTGGCTCAAACTAGGCACTTAGACAATGTTTGCCAGTATTCTCATTCTCTTCCTGCAGCCCTTTTAAAAAATTTTATTTATTTAATTATTATAAAGATGTGGGGTACAATTCAGGGTTAGGGATATAAACATTAATCATGCAGGTACCCTTGTGGATGAGGTATGCCCCTCCCTCCCCTAGCAGTTTCCCTCAACTGCCAATCCCACACCCCGCCCCCAGACAGTTTCCCACGACTGCCAATCGCTTTCTTATAGCATTATAATTGTTCAAGGTCACCTTATGAGTGAGAACACATGGAACTCGGTTCTTTGTTTCTGTAATAAATCACTGACTACGATCGACTCCAAATCCATCCAAGTTGCTGCAAAGTCCATATATTTGTCCTTCTTTATGGCTGCATAATATCCCATCGTGTATATGTACCACATTTTTTTTTTATCCAGTCCAGCTTCGATGGACAGCATGGTTGGTTCGATGTTTTTACTATTGTGAATAGAGCTGCAACAAACATACATGTGCAGGTATCTTTGTCGTAGAATAATTTGAGTTCCTCCGGGTATATTCCCAATAGGGGAATTGCTGGGTCCGCAGCTCTTATAGGTCAGACATTTTCCTCAAGTCTGGGGATCTTTGGACGTCTTCCCATTTTTAAGACTGAGATACTAAAATGCTGTATTTGTTGTTTATGGCTGTGTAACAAATTGCCCCCAAATTCAGCATCTTTAAACAATAAGCTCTTACGACCTCACAGCTTTTCAGAGTCAGGAATTTAAGAATGGCTTAAGTGGGTAGTGCTGGCTCAGGGGGTCTTTCACAAGTTTCCAGTCAAGAAGTTGGCTAGAGCTGGGGGCAGTGGCCTGTAACCCCAGCACTTTGGGAGGCTGAGGGGAGAGGATTGCCTGAGCCCAGCCTGGGTAGCATGGCGAGACCTCATCTCTACAATAAATCAAAAAATTAGCTGGGCGTGGTGGTGCATGCCTGTAGTTCTGGCTACTTGGAAGGCAGAAGGATCGCCTGAGCCCAACAGGTGGAGGCTGCGGTGGCTGGGAGCGTGCCACTGCACTCCAGCCAGGGCAACAGTGAGACTCCAACTCAAAAAAAAAAGAAGTTGGCCAGGACTGCAGAATACACAGAAGCTGCTGCTTGCAAGACAGCTCCCTCACATGGCTCTGGGCAGGGCGGCCGAGTTTCTCAGTTACATGGGCCTCTCCAGATAGCTTGAGCGTCTTTACAACATGGCAGCTGGCTTTGCCAAAAGCAAGTGGTCTGAGAGAGAATGAGGAGGAAGGAAGCCTTTTATGTTCTAGTCTTGAGCGCCACACGCTGTTCTTTCTGCTACATTCTACTGGTGAGAAGAGTCATGAAGTATTGCGCCAACTAAGAGGTTGGGAATTAGACTCTGCCTCTTGAAGGTAGGAGCCCCAAATACTTCATGGCCATTTTTCTTTTATTTTGAAGACATTTTTTATTTTAAAGATGTGGGATGCAATTCAGGATTAGGTGTACGAATGTTCATTATGCAGGTACCCTTGTTGATGAGGGGTGCCCACCCCCCGGCAGTTTCCCTCAACTGGCAATCCCACCCCCCTCCCCTGGCAGTTTCCCACTACTGCCAATCCCTTTCTTATAGTCTAAGGATCATTGTTCAAGGTCCACTTATGAGTGAGAACATGTGGTACTCTGTTCTTTGTTTCTGTGATCATTCACTCAGTATGATCGAATCTAAATCCATCCAAGTTGCTGCAAAGTATGGCCATTTTTCAAACCACCACAAATGCCATTTGTAACTCTCTCTCTCTCTGTGTCTCTGTCTTTCTGTGTCTCTGTCTCTCTCTCTGTCTCTCTGATACTGTCTCTCTCTGTCTCTCTGTCTCTGTCACTCTGTCTCTCTCTCTCTCTGTGTGTGTGTATGTGTGTGTGTGTGTGTGTGTAGGGAGTGTCAGCTTTCCAGAGGTGGTCGTGTGGGGTGCTGGTCCTTTTGCTGGGGTGCTGCTCACAGAGGGAACCCGCAGACCTTTTTGTTTGGGTTGACCAGTTTTCTCAGAGAGGAGTCCTCCAGTTTTTGCTTGGACGTTAAAAGCCAGACAGTCAGGTTTGCGGAGTGAAGTGACATTACGGCTTGAGGTGGTCTCACCATTCAGGATGCAGATCACACTTCTGAAAATTGTTCATTAGTTTTTTTTCACGTTGCTTCCAGAGTCAGTTTACAGGCTGTCTTGGGGTGGAGATTCTCTTCTCACCTCGTTTGGGCCCCCCTTCCTTGTTGAGGCATATAGCATCTGTCCAGTCCCAGAGCCCCAGGCTAGAGCCAGGTTTTGTGCGGGTGACTCAGGGCTTCTGCCATACGGTGGTGCTGGGATACGACAGAAAAGCTGGCCGAGCCGGTGGGGGGCTGGCTTGGCTGCTCTGATTTAAGGCAGTTCCATACAGGAAGGCTTTTACTGGAGGTGCTCGTGGTGTGGTGGGATCCTCGTCCCCAAGGAGATTCTGGGAGAGGCGTGTTGGAGAGGAGATTTCTGTACTGAAATCTGCGGCTGCTGTGATTTTAAGAGGGGCGTGGGACCCTTGAGTTCCTTAGGAGACAACCACATCTGTAACGTCCCCCTAGTGCTGATGGTGACCTTGATGTGGTGGTGGCGGCAGCTAACACTGAGTGCCTGTATCAGGGACTTTCCTAGTCATCGTGTCACTGTTGGCTCATCTGCCTTCATGGCCTGTCATCCCAGCACTTTGGGAGGCCGAGGCGAGAGGACTGCCTGAGCTTGCGGGTTCGAGACCAGCCCGGGCAACTTGGTGAGACCTCGTCTCTACCATAAATAAAAAAAATGAGCCAGGCGTGGTGGCACGCGCCTGTGGCTCCAGCTACTTGGAAAGCTGAGGCGGGAGGATCGCCTGAGCCCAGCAGGTCGAGGCTGCGGTGGCCGGGACTTTGCCACTGCCCTCCAGCCTGGGCGACAGGTGAGACTCCGACTCAAAAAAAAAGAAGAAGCCTACACAGTAGGTGCCATGATTACCCCTAATTTACCGATAAGGAAACAAAGGCGGGGAGCTTCAGTAACTTGCCAGTGTCGGTTGGGAGTTGGCAGAGCTGGGTTGGGACCCCGGTGGCCAACTCCACGGCATGCTCCTGCCCGTCACCCTCTCCTGCTTGCTGTTGATCAAGGTCTGAGCTGCAGGCACCCCAGGACTCTGCGAAGCAGGCCCCCCCTGTAATCCGCTAGGCTTCCCTGAGTCTAATCAATGTTTAGAGAGGGAAACTGGGGCTTCCACCAGACATTAATGGCTTCTGAGTGTGAGAGACAGCTTTCAGTCAATCAAGGACCAGTGACTAAGAGGCTGTGCTTCCAGAAAGAGGCCATTCGCTTCTTTTTAAAACAGACTTTAACACTCTAGTTGAGCTTTAAAAATGTCAAGGGGAGCTTTTACCGCCAGAGCGGACGCCCTCCCACGAGCAGGTTAACGTGTTCTCTCCACTGTGCTGCTCCTGGGAGATGGGGACGGGGCTCTGCTACTTAGAAAACGGATGCCAGAGGGTTCATGGTGCCCACGCCTGCCCAGTCCCCAGGGCGGGGCTGTCACAAAGGCTACGTACAAGCCTCTGAGGGCCTCTCACATCTTGGCTTCATCTACTTTGTATAACGGAATAGAATGATCAGCCTTGATTTCCAGGTCTCCTTGGTGTTCTCACACATGCAAATTCACATAGAAACCTGCGATCCCTCACAGAAACAGAGAACAGAGCACATATGTTCTCACTCATAAGCAGACCCTGGACATTTCCCATAATACTATAAGAAAGGAATTGGCAGTAGCGGGACCCTGTTGGGGGTGGGGACACAACATTGACAAGGATACCTGATCTCAAACCAGGCTAAGTGGGGACCAAAGGGAGGCCCAAACTTTACCTGTATGATGCCCACTTGTATACCCATCCTGAATTGCACCCCACATCTTCAAAATAAAAAAATATATAAAATAAAATAAATATGTAAAAATAAATGCATCATTTTTATAAATTAAAAAAAAAGAAACCTGTGACCCCACAGTCGTTTTGTTTTATATTAAGCCTTATCCCTGGCTTCCCTCTCCAGCGACCTTTACCCACGGGGAGTTACAGGGTTCCCACTCCCAAGATCTGCATCTCATCAGTCACACAGACCACCGTCCTCACACTCACAGCTTTGGCTGCCACGCTGACCTCATGCCACCAGGAGGGGTGCGTCACCGCCTTGCCCTCAGGATGGAGTGATGGCTGATGCCTTGTGTCATGGAGGCAGTCAGTCATTCCCCCTGATGGAAACAAAGTGACCTCCGCACGGGTGTGGTTGGGCGGATTCTCCCCAAGAAGAAGGGAACGCCTGCCATCGACCGGTGACCCAAGCCCAAACGCACCATGAGCACTCCCAGCCAGGTGGCAACTTCTCTTCCTGTAAATATACTTTCCCAGGGGGCAAAGCAGCTCACCGCTGTGACTATGCTTTTTCTCAGCTGAGGAAATGACCGTCTAGGATGCTGTAACGCAACTTGCCTTGCAGGTCAACAGCTGTGCAAATAACCTGGCGTTTCATTTAGGAAATGACAGGGCAATGCTCACTCCCCAAATCTGCCGATCGCTTATTCTAAATGCAAGGTGCTGTTCGATCATGGAGATAAAAGAGCTCACGAGTTCATCTGGGCTCCCTCTCCCTGGAGTGATAGACCTGTGTGTATTCCTGTTCTCCGAGTTGAGTGGAATATATCTTGGAGGGGGAATCTCCTCCCCAGACTTGGGGCCATCGGAGGTCTCCAGCACATCCTGGGACTTAAGGCTTGGGATCTGGCTGGCTGTCAGTCTGTGGGCTGGCTTGCTGGAGGCCAGTGCTCTCCACTGGTCTGAATAACCTTCTTTGCTGCCTCGGTTGCCTAAACTTTAAGCCAGGATTGGCGAACACATGGCACACCTCACCCTTCAACCCAATGTCGTTGCCTCACTAGCTCATCAGAACATTCTTCTCTACGGAGCCCAGAGGTGACCTCAGAATCCTTCTAAACGTAGCGCTCCAGGCAGCAATGATCAGCCTGGCTTACGTGGAGAGATGGAGTCTGTCTGTGGCCCCTGTCCAGGTGGCCTTCTCACCCTCAAGCCTTCAGTGCGTGGCTTTGTCGCCAGACATGCCAAGCACCTCCCAGCTCTCGGTCTTTTTTGCGCCTTGCCCTGCTGGTGCGTCTCTTCAGAGGCTCAGCCCTGAGGACTGTACTCAGACTTCACTCAAAATGGTGAAGGTTGAGGTTTGCTTTGCAAAATATCAACTGTCCTCAAGGCAGTCCCACGTGTTCAGGCTTTGCCGGTAAAAAAAAATGTTTATGCTTTTAAGTCCTAAATAACCACATTTGCCACCCGAGAGAGCAGGCCCTTCTGGGGTTTTAGAGGTTTTCCCGTGGGAAGGTTAGTTGGTTGGTCTCTGTTTGGGTGGGTGAGTGGGAGTGGGATCAGCAGACGCCCTTAGCTACACTTGAGGGTCACTCTGGGTGAAACAGAAGCATGGAGTTTGGGTTATATAACCTTCTTAAAACAGGGTCATGGGGACAATCTGAAGTAGGAATCAGACCAGACCAAGGAAGGAAAATTCTATACAACTGTTCACGGCCAAAGAGTTCCCGGCTGCTTTTTGCCACCCACCTGCCCACCTTCATGAGCAATGTGGCCATCTTCCTCTTGTCAAGCTGAAGTCCCACGTTCAGGTCACCACCGGAAGAGCAAGTGTGTGTTTCCTCCTTTATTATTTTTATTTATTTATTTTTCCAGTCAGAGTCTCACTCTGTTGCCCGGCTGGAGTGCAGTGGCATGCTCACGGCCACTGCAGCCTCGACCTGCTGGGCTCAGGCGATCCTTCCGCCTCAGCCTTCCAAGTAGCTGAGACTTTAACACTCTTGTTGAGCTTTAAACATGTCAGGGGGAGCTTTTACCGCCAGAGCGGACGCCCTCCCACGAGCAGGTTAACGTGTTCTCTCCACTGTGCTGCTCCTGGGAGATGGGGACGGGGCTCTGCTACTTAGAAAACGGATGCCAGAGGGTTCTTGGTGCCCAGGCCTGCCCAGTCCCCAGGGCGGGGCTGTCACAAAGGCTACGTACAAGTCTCCGAGGGCCTCTCGCATCTTGGCTTCATCAACTTTGGATAACGGAATAGAATGATCAGCCTTGATGTCTAGGTCTCCTTGGTGTTCTCACACATGAACATCCACATAGAAACCTGCGATCCCTCACAAAAACAGAGAACAGAGCACCATGTGTTCTCACTCATAAGCAGACCCTGGACATTTCCCATAATACTATAAGAAAGGAATTGGCAGTAGTGGGACCCTGTTGGGGGTGGGGACACAACATTGACAAGGGTACCTGATCTCAAATCAGGCTAAGTGGGGACCAAAGGCGATCCTTCCGCTTCAGCCTTCCAAGTAGCTGGAACCACAAGTGCACCACACCGTGCAGAGCTATTTATTTATTTATTGTAGAGACGAGGTCTCGCCATGTTGCTCAGGCTGGTCTCGAACTCCTGAGCTCAGGCAGTCCTCTTGCGTCTGCCTCCCAAAGTGCTGGGATAACAGGCGTGGGCCACCACACCGGCGTGTGTCTTCCTTCAGAACTTAATCACCAAGTGTGGGCAGCCTTGGTAGAGGGCCCCTTGCTTCCTTGTAGACCACCGTCAGCTGCATCCCCAGCCTTCTCCAGGGTGGTTGCCTTTCTCCTCCGAGAGAACCTTGGGCTCTCCTTAATGGCCGGGCTGTGGTGTCCAGAGTCAGGCAAGAGGCACAGGGCCAGCCCTGTTGAGACGGGCGTGCCCCTGACAGATGCTCGGTGAATGGCTACCATCTGCCGAGTGTGGCGCGTCCTGGGCTCCACCCTCCAGTCCCCGCTCAGTTTCCCCAACGAAACACTTGCCAGACCCATGCCGAACACCCCCCTTGTGCCAAGGAGAACACAAGTGTGTGTGCTCAAGGAATTCACAAGCTAGGGGCAGAACCTCCCAGCACCTTCTCAATCCCAGAATCACATAGAGAGTGCCGGGTAAACAGATGAGGGATAAGTGTGACGTGGACACAGAGGATGGGCAGCTGATTCTCCAAGGGGCTGGGCAGAGGGAGGGCTGGGCAGGTCTGGCAGAGGGTGGGCGGGCCCAGCCCACAAGGCCAGGCTGGGCACCTCCAGCAGAGCGGGGAGAGGTGTGCGGCGGGGAGAGGTGTGCGGCGAGGAGGGGCGGCATGTTTAAGGCGTGCTGGCAGGACTGTAGGACCTGCCTGGTGTCACGTGGTTGGTTATTCCAAGGGGCTCTTGGAGAGTCCCGAGAGACAAGCAGGGAAGCAGTGCGAGGCCAGGGGGCTCTGTGCCTCGTCCCTGAGCAGTGGGGAGCCCACACAGACGGATCCTTCTGGCTGTTGTGTCGAGGCTGCCCGGGGTGGCCGGGACAAGGAGCCAAGAGGATGTAGGGAAGAAGCTGCCTCCCGTCAAATGAGTCCACCACACCTTGAAGGTACCTTGGAGGACACGTTCCTCCCACATGGAGGCAGCCAAACCAGGCGCCTCAGCCCGTTCCTTCTCCACCCCGTGTCACCAAACCTCACCAGCGATCACTGGATCCCAGGTGGCTCTGGGTGTGCGGCCTCCGCTTCCAGAACCTTCACCCCATCTTTCCCGAATCCTCAACAGCATGGCTGAATTAACACGGATAGCAGATGTGGGGGGCTGCCCAGACCTCCCTTCTGGAAAGGCCTTGCGGATTAGTTGCCAGGAGCACAGGCGGCTGAGTCTTTGGCTGTCAGCACCGCCAGGGCTGACTGAGCTTCTGAACTAGCCCCTGGCGAAAGGACAGACCAAGAGCTGGAAGCCATTTTTCATCTTGTTCTCAAACCCTGACACCGTAATGAGAAAGTAGAAGCTATGTCTTGGAGAAATGCATACTTTGGGTAAAGATGAACCTTGCCGACTTTGTCTTTTCAGAAACAGACTTCCTGGTGCCGGGCATTTTGTAAAGGGGGCTGACAAGGCCGAAGACTTCACCATTGGGCAAAAGTTATGCTAATCACGAACGTTATGCAGACCACAGGACTTGTGGGCTCAGAGGCGGGAGTGGGTGGGGATTCAGTCTTCCAGTAACTTGGACTCTGTCTGCGGACGTCAGGGATCCCCTGAGCTGGGAGCTGTCTGCTGGGAACGCATAGGAGATAAGGGGAAGTGCACCTGCCATTAGCTCTAAGGAATGTTATTCAGGAGTGCATAGGGGTACTAGAATCCTTATCACGCTCTTCTCTAGGGGCTGTGATCATGTGGGCGGACATTAGGGGGTCTCTGTGTCACAGGATCTTCACAGGTGGTCGATAAGGAAGTCACGGCAGTCACGCCTACATGATTGCAGCATCTCCAAGGAAAGAATTTAAGCCAGAGCTGGAGGGGGCTACGAGGCCACACTCACCTAGAGTGTAGGCCTGCTTCCTGTCTGTGGGAAGTGAATGTTTCTTTTTTGTTTTTGAGCTGGAATCTCACTTTGACGCCCAGGCTGGAGTGCAGTGGCCCACTCGCGGCCACTCCAGCATTGACCTGCTGGGCTCCGGCAATCCTTCCGCCTCAGCCTTCTGAGTAGCTGGAACTACAGGGGCGCGCTCCACGCCCGGCTAATTTTTGATTGATTGTAGAGACGAGGTCTTGCCAAGTTGCCCAGGCTGGCCTCGAACCCATGGGCTCAGACAGTCCACCTGCCTCGGCCTCCCAAAGTGCTGGGATTACAGGCTGAGTCACTGAGCCCGGCCATGAACGTTTCTTAAATAAATCTTTTCTCTTTCACCTCTTGGTGTGTTGCAATTCTTTGCATTACTCGGATCTCTGGGTTGCCAGAGCGCCCCTCCGGCGGGCCGACTCCAGCGGGGCTGTGCCTCCCCTCGCTTCTCCGTTCGCCCATCCACCCTCACCCTATCCATGCCCTAACAGCTGGTGTGGTGGTTCCTCCAGGGCCTGGCTACTTTTGCACAGCACAGGAACCTTCCATGAACCCTCTTTGCTCTGGAACTCCCAGTTGGGTTG
This sequence comes from Carlito syrichta, assembly GCF_000164805.1. Lineage (NCBI taxonomy): Eukaryota > Metazoa > Chordata > Mammalia > Primates > Tarsiidae > Carlito > Carlito syrichta. Next base: position 86,426 of record NW_007067482.1, read on the forward strand.
GCCAGGACTTGGTCAGATTCGTGCCCTGTCGAAGGTTGTTTCTGACAGTCCTCCCTTGGCTCTCTGCCATCTTTCTCAGATGCCCCCCGACCCCCAGGGCACTGTCTGCTTTCCTAACTGCACCTCGGCACCTGCTTCCCAGGGAAACCTACTTCTCAGGCTGCCCATGGCGCCACCGAACACATGACCAGGCCTGCCAGCTCTTGGCCCAGGAGGACAACAGGAAATCACCTGGGAGCCACGGATGTGGAGAATCGGGCTTCGAGGCAAGGCTGCACCTCGGGCCCTGCCCCATCTCCCATGTGGCTGCGGTACCAAGAGCCACCCTCATACTACCACCCAGGAGTGAGGACTGGGCACCTTCAGAGAAGAAGGACACTGGGCTTCTTCCTGATTCTCGTTAAGGCCAGTCTTTGTTGAAGACTCTCTTCTTTCCCAGAGCCTGACACCCGTTATCCCTTCTCCAGAGATGGTGAGCTTCTTCCGGGAGGATTTCGTGGACACCCTGTGTCAGCACGGCCCGACTGTCCCAGGCTCACACAAGAGGCCAGCAGGGCTTTGTTTCAGCGCAGGTAGCGAACCCAGCAGTGCAGCCGAGAGAAGACGAGGGCCTGAGTCAGGGCAGGGTCTGGGGACAGAGGCGGGGTAGGGTCGGGAGAGCAGGTCCCGTCCGTGGCAGGCGAGCCGGAAGGGACAGCCTCTGTCACTGAGGTGGCTGAAGGACCCACTAGACCGCTGTGAGTCTGACTTCGGTGTCTGGTGATGCACGTACCGAACTGGGGAACTAGGAGGAGTTGGGAGTAACGTGGGGGAGACATGACGGCAGTGTCGCGTCTCGCCTCGGAGATGCCTGCAGGACACCCACCAGAGGACGTCCCGGTTGACTCCGAGTTTCCATGAACTCTGCTCACAAAATCAGAGAGAATTTGGCAACATTCTGTCCGGGGCTGCTGCTTCCCCTTCGGTCCCTCTGCTGGGCTTTCTCCAGCCCCTTGCCCTCAGGCAAGAGAGGAGCCAGCAGGGCCGTCTGCCGGGACTCCGGGGGCAGCCTCTTAACGCAGCAGGCCCTTTAGATGTTCCACGGCAGGGCCCTTCAGATGTTCTGGAACTGACAACCCCGGGCCGCCGCCTGCCGGCATCTGTTCACCGAGGCCGGCATCACAGGCTCTGTGGACTGGAAGGGATGCTGGAGGTCATCCCTCCAGCCTCAGGCTGGGATCTGCAGACCATCCTGATGACTCGAGCGTTCCTCCTCCTTTGGTGCGGGGGCCATTCCTTCCGACGTCCCCCCATGCTCCGGGGTCTCGTTTTTTGGTGGGGCTAGCAGCGAGACACACGGTGAGGCCAGATTTGGGAACGCAAGTTCCTGTTGTCCTCCACACGACAGCTTCGGGGATGGTCTCCATGGTTACAGCAGCTTCTCCGAGGGGGCTAGGCTGTCATTTCTGTGTGTCTCTCAATGTCTGATTTACGAAGAATCTGCTCAGGTAACCCGCTGGAAAGTTTCCACTTGTATACGAATATCGAGAATCATCTCTTTATACACATAGGTACACATTCAAAACAAAAAGCAGGCTGAAAGGCATTTTTGGGACTTTTCCTTTTCTTTCTGTTATAAAAAGAAATTAGGATTGACTTTAAAAATTTCAAGTTAAACAAGATTCGACGCAAGAAACGGTGTGCTCTTCAAAGGCACACGGACCACGGCGGGGCAGGGCTAACCTAATTATGTTTTCTTTCATGTGAAACAGCTATTTGCCTGATGTCGCATTTGCATCTCGCCATCACATGCAAATGGCAGGGACACTGCCTTTTTTTTCCCTAGGGCTCCCTTTGAACATGAAAGTGTTTTCTCCCGTCCCTCCGCTCCCCCGCACCTTGTGAGAGCCGTGAGAAGAACGAATGGATCATTACCTTGCAGGATAAAAATGAATATAAATTTTATTGAAAAACAACACCAGCAACACCGTGGGGAGACCGTCGTCCGCCGCTGGCCAACACAACTTCACGCACGCTTTGCGAGGAGGCAGAACCTCTCAGGCCTTCCGACGGCTTACGCTAAGTGAAAACAAAGTACAGACCTCAGAGAAGCTGACGTGGGCCACTGAGGCACAGCACACCTGGCCTTTGGAGACTCTGCCAACAGAGAATGAATGACACGGCCGTGCTGTGAGCCCTCTGCTTGCCGTGGGCGATCCAGCGTTATCTCGAGAGTGAAACAGTTTGGAGAGAACCTAGACCTTCCGGCGAGCAAGCTGGGTGTCTAGAACTCCAGGCCGCTGGGGGAAAAAAAATCTCCTATTTCTCATGTCCTTTGCGAAGAGGATTTCCCCAACTTTCTTGGCAACTTGCCCTTCCTGCTGAAGCACAGGAAATAGTTCTTTATGTCTAGCCTAAATCCTTTATGCTTCAGTTGATTATTTCCTTTTAATCTCAGCAGGCTGCGAGGAGTCTGTCTTGGTGGGACAATGATCATGGTCAGATTGAAACGGAGTCCAGCTGTGCAGATGGCACTTCTGAAACGAGCTGAAAAGAAGTTAATTGCAGGGGTGGGGGGAGCCCCTGTGCCCTCCCCGTCCCTGGTATGTCACAGCCTCCTGCCCTGGGGGCTGCCAACCTGGGGCCTGCCATCCTGGGACTTCCCAGCCCATGCTCTCGGAGTGAGGTCAGTTTCGTCCTTCCCTGGCCCAGTGATGAGTATAGCCAGCGGTCCCGTCCCGCATCCAGTGTTTCTGTTTCGAAGGGAGATGTCTGGGCCAAACCCTCCTGATATTCCTACCACCACGCCGGGCGGTCTCCCAGGCACCCTCACAGCTTGTGCGTGGCAAAACGTGCTCCGTGGACCCACGGGGAAGCGCCGAGAAGCCGGGAGAAAGCACCCGGCGATTTTAACATAAACACCTCACCGGGACTTTTCAAATTCTGCGCCACAGGCCGGTGACAGATCAGCCTGGCGGCGAGCGGTGCCAGCAGTTCTGCCTTTGGCCGCCGGGCCGCGCCCGTGTTATTCCACCGGCGGCCGAGACTCGTCCGCCGGGGAACAAAGATGGGGCTTGGAATAAAAGCCTTCAAAATGCAAACCCGAGTTTCTACCCCGAGCGGCATGCGTGTGAAAATCCACGGTGATTAGATTTCATTTCATGTATTTTTACCTCAGTGGCGAGGAAGGCAGGTGATCTTCTGGCTGCACCGACAGCCGTCTCTGCAAAGGGGGTGCCTGGTTAAATGCGAAGGAGGGGCTTACGAGGCCCCCCGCTGTGTGCTTCGCTTTGGGGGGCTGGGCCTCCCTCTCCGCTGCTGGGGACAGCTCCTCTGCAGACTCCAGGACGCAAGGATGGATGATGTTGCATATCCAAGGCATGTCTTTTAATAAAAGGTCTCCAGCAGGACTCGCGAGAAAGCCCGCGAGTGGCACGCGTCACAGAAGGCACTTACTATTTTGATGACACACAGTATGTTTCTTTCAGCCCGTAAAAGCAGAGGTGTGTGAAAAGGCTGTTTTCAGGGTGTAAAAACTCCCGTTGCTTCCCTGGAGTGGCGCACAGCCGTCAGGCCTCTGGGGTCTTTGAGCATTTTTCAGGCGTGAGTGACACCGTGCAGGCTGGGTGGCCTGGGTGGCAGGGCCTGGCTGAGGGCGCTGGACCAGGCCACGGCCGCTCAGCCCCCCCAGGGGAAGCGCTTCTCCTGCGTGAGGCCCCCCCCCTAGCTGGGAGGAGGATGTGCGCCCCGGGAGCTGGCTCTGGGCCAGGCTTCTCCTGGGCGGACTTTTGGGGGAGGGGCCCAAGGGGCACGATGGACTGAAGTGTCTGGAGCCGGGACCCACAGACGGGCCTGGGCGGGGGAGGCTGTGGCCACTGCTGGCCTCCCAGCCTGAGCTCTGGATGGAGACGCCCACCTCTGCGGCCCTGGGATCTAGCACCGTGCCTGCCACTTGTTGGATAC
>NW_007067482.1:90676-94895 GCF_000164805.1 Carlito syrichta
GGGGGGGGGGGGGCGGCACTGGTTGCTCTTTGCTTCGGAGTCTCCCCGCAGCTTTCCGGCTGACACATTCCCGGCTACACCTGGGGCCTGTGGTAGGGCCATCAGCCTCCGGCCAGCTGTGGGTCGGGCAGCCTCCTCTCTGCACCGTCTCCCTAGGGCTCTTGAGAGCAAGTAGCTCATGAACAGGCAGCAGGAATGAGGTGGGCGGTCAGGCTGGGAGAGGGCACTGGTCCAACCCTCCCGGGGGGCCCGGAGCCGCGAGGAGCACCGAGAGGCCGCTGGTTCAAGGATGACTCCACTTGCAAGTCCCGTCTCTCTTGGGCATGGAGGCGGACTCTCCAGGCGTCGCATGGAGAGCCTTCAGCCTGGGCACACGCTCGCTTCCCCACATCGACCTAGAACAATGACGACGACAGCAATGATACGGGAGGGGCGTCTGGGCACTGCTGTACAGTTTACAATACCTTGGATTTACATAGCACCGTTTTCTTCTAAAGAACCTTGGCCTCTGTCCCCTGGGCCTCGGCCACGGCCGAGGGACGTCTTCGGAACACAAAGATCGCCGCTCCCGCGGCAAAGGAGGGAGACCGAGGCGGAGGCCTGGGAGGGACTTCATGCAGACTCGGTGGCGTCCAGGCTCTCTGCACGTCCCCGGGGCCCTCCGGGAGGGCGCGGCCGGGGCCCTGGCCTCACTGGGCGTTCACCTTGTACTTCAGGATGTACGAGTAGAAGTTGTGGTTGGCGTTCTCCAGCACCATGACGTAGACCTCCTGGCAGCCGGCCGTGCTGCAGCTGCCCTCCCAGTAGCCTTCGGGGCTCAGGGTCAGGGGCCACGTGTCCTGGCCCTTCACCAGGACCTTGGCCATGCCGTGCAGCTTCAGCTTGAACGGGACGTTCCGGTTGGCGGGAAGCACGCCCGACAGCGGCTCCAGCAGTTCGTTGTCCTGCCCCCAGTTGCCGAAGCTCTCGGGGAACATGGGCCAGTTCACCTTGGCGTTGGCGCAGCACAGCAGGTAGTTGAAGACGAAGACATAGTTCCCCGGCTCCTGCCTCTTCTTGACGAAGATCTTGAGCGCGAACTTGCCGGCCCGGGGCAGCTGCACCTTCAGCTCGGCCCGCTTCTCCCGCTGCAGCTGGAAGATGTGGCGCCGCTGGGTCTCCTCGGTGACGGGGCCGTCGTCGCCGTGCAGGGAGGCCAGGACGCTGACGCCCTCCTCCACGCCGAAGCTGACGGAGCAGCGCCCGTCCCGGGTGTGGATGATGGGGTCGGGGTGGGAGGGCTTCACGATGCCCATCTGCTCCGAGAACCAGCTGGGGCCCACGGGCTGGTGGAGCTCGGCCGGCAGCCGGACGCCCGTGTCCACGTAGTTGCACACGATCGTGTACTCCAGCACCGAGCTGTAGATGTCGGAGCCGCCCTTGGCGAAGATCTGCAGCTTGTGGGTGCCCGCGGTGGGCGGGTAGAGCTCCAGCTTCATCCCGTTCTTCCGGAGACTCAGCAGCCCGTGCTCCTGCTTGCCGTTGAGCATGAACATGAACAGCGTCGGGGCGCAGCTCTCGATGGTGACCGTGGCCTTCCCGTTCACTGCGGAGGGAGAGGTCAGGGTCAGGAGCCAGGGGCCGGTGTGTGCCGAAGGCCTGCCGTGGGCGGACACCTGGCTCTCTGGGGGAAAGCCCTGACCTGTGGCGGAGACCCTCCCCGTGGTGTAGAGACTCACACCGCAATCCACTTTAAGCGACCAATATGGCGCCACTGGCCACTCGAAGCGTTCCGCTCCCCTCGTGGGGGGCTCTCCTTGAGAGAGCTGAATACTAGCAGGTCTCAAGGAGCGCCCCCCATTGCAAGTGCTCGTCTGACCCACCGGGTTCATGGCAGATGAAGCCTGCCTGATTCCGGAGGGGCTAGGGGCGGGGGAGAGCACCGTTTCCTCCGAGTCTCAGGTCTCGCTTTCGCACTGACCCTTCCGGCGTCCGTTCCTCCTAGCGCCAACGGCTGTCATCTCATCACGCGACCTTCAGCGCTAGTGGGACTGCTTCATACCGGATGGAGACGGTGCTCAGGGACGCGGTGGGAGCTTTCCGGCTTCCCACCTCCTCCACCCCATGCTTCTCACATTGGGATGCCTTAGCTGTGTTTCTGGGACGGGACCTCGAAAGCCACTGCGCGCACAGAAGGTGTTCCATCCTCCCTCTCTCTGCCTCTCCCCTTGGCCCGCAGTCTTGTCTTTCTCTGTCCTGGGCACAGATTTCGAAGGTCTCTGCCGCCCATGAAGATTCACCTCCCCGGTCCTCCCTGAGTCCCAGGGCCACAGAAAGGAGCGGCGGCTTCTCTGAAAGCCTAGCCTGGCCTTCTTTCAGAAGCTGCCCCGGGCCCCAGCAGGCTCTCCTGCCTCGCCCAGAGATGGGCGCCAGGGAAGGGGACGGGCTGTGTGACCCATGCTCAGGGGTGACCTTTGCCGGTCTGGGCGCAGATGCCGGGGGTGAGGGGGACAGGATTGGCCTGGGATGAGTGTCTAGGTGAGATGCCCGGCAAATCTGCACACAGGCACTCCATGCCATGCCAACCTCACCCCAGGGCCGGAGGAACCCCACACCGGCCCGTGGGACAGGGAGGGGAGCTCGGCCAGCCCCGTGCCTCTGCCTTCCTCTTGGGCTGCTCCATCTTGAAAGCGGTCCCCTGCTCAGATGCTGCCAGTCCTCACCTGCCTTTCACTCCCTGAAGACTCCTCACAGCCTCCATCTGCCCCCACCCGTCAGCTCTCTGCACCTGGCCTCTGCCCCCACCCTCCAGAGTCTCCGAGACCCCTAGCAGTGAGGCCTCGCAGACCCTGGAGGCCTCATCCTCCCCTCCCTTTACAGAAAGGCCACCCACCACCCCATGCAGCAGTCCCCAGGCTCCGCCTCGCCCTTCCTGGGCTCCCTTCCCAGCCTCAACTAGAGGCCCTGGGGGAGGCCTGCCTCCTCCAGCCTCCCGGGACGAGGGCATTCTCTGGCCTCCAGGGCCACACCCCTTCCTGCTTCCGCATCCTTCCTCCTCACCACTTCCCCTAAGCCTCGCTGCAGTGTCTTGACCCAGACCCCTCAGGGGAGGCTGGTCCCCGAGAGCCGCTCTCCCAGCCCTGGCCTCCTTCAGAGAACTCGTCGCTGGGGTGAGTGATTATGTGAGCATCTCTGTGTGACGTCTGTCCTCCTTGCTGGGCGGTGGGCTTTCTGGGGAAGGGGCCGGCCTGTCTCGTGTCTTGCCACATTCTAGCGCCTGGTCCTGGTGCCTAGCCCAGAGGGTTCTTGCCTGAGGTGCGTTGGGTGAGTGCCAAGGCTTGGAACAGAGAACTGGCAACCCCTCTGGGATCTCTAGGAGTCCGTGACCTCTGCTGGTCCTCCCTCCCGCCTCCTTCCCTCACCTCTCCGTAGCTCTCTCTCCCGGGTCCCAAGAGCTCTCCATCCCTCCCCATCTGGGTGCCTCTCACCTTCCCTTCCTTTTTGCCCACCTCGGTTCCCCTCTTTCCCTCCCTGTCCCCCCCTTAGCGTAGCTCGCTGCCACAGATGAGTATTCTTGAGCTATGCCTCACAAATACAGAACCCTGTTTTAGGTGACCGTGAATTAAGAAATCTGGCGTTGACATTTTCGTGTCTCTTACAAAGGCAAGCTCTTCTCAGGGACATCGGTTTAGTGTTGCGTGGCCTGGCTCGTTCTTTCCCGTGGTCAGTGGCCTTCTGACCCTGAACAGGCCCTCTGCCGGACGCAAGCACACAGAAGGCTCTCAATGTGGGCGATTCATGCCACTTCTTTTAGCGGCAGGAACTGCCAGGTGTTTGTGGTTTTGAAGCGTCCACAAGAACTCAGCAACCTGGTTAAGGAAACCATCGGGTGGTGGGGGGGCAGTAAAGGCAGTTGGGATTCATCCGTGCTCCCTGGCAGCCCTGTCACCCTGTGGTGTGGGGTGGAGATCCCCGGGGCTCTGGGCTCACCCCCAGACACCTATCTAATCATCCCTGGGTGCCAGGCCTCCTGGTCCTGACAGCTGGAGGCCCTGTGGTGGCAAAGACGAGGCTGACAGGCAGTCCTTGGCTGAGGCCGAAAGAGTGGGCCGACCTGACTGGCTGAGCCCTGCACAAGTGCTAGGAACCGGACCGGCATAAGAGACAGTTTTCTTTTTTTGAGTGGGAGTCTCACTCTGTCGCCCAGACTGGAGTGCAGTGGCCGCTCCCGGCCACCGCA
>NW_007067482.1:94939-98326 GCF_000164805.1 Carlito syrichta
GCAGCCTCGACCTGCTGGGCTCCGGCGTTCCTTCTGCCTCAGCCTTCCAAGTAGCCGGAACTACAGGCACGCGCTACCATGTCCAGCTAATTTTTGATTTATTGTAGGGACGAGGCCTGGCCAAATTGCCCAGGCAGGTTTCGAACCTGTGGGCTTAGGCAATCCACTCACCTCAGCCTCCTAAAGTGCTGGGATGACAGGCCGAGCCACCGAGCCCGGCTGAGTGACGGTTTTCTCAAGGAAACCTGCTTTCTCATGACCACAGTTCTAGGCCCCCAGGCTGGCCCCCCACATGCCTGAGTGTGCAAACATCAGCGCCATACCCTCCCGGAGGCAGGGTTGGGGAGCAAATGTCAGCCTGGGCAAGCCAAGTCAGATCACCGAGCTCAGTATCCTGCATGGCCCGGCCCTGGGAAGCTGGCTGGGAGAGGCTGGGCCCTGCCTCCTGGAGGGGCGGGTGCTGGACAGCCCAGGCCAAGCCATCGGTCCTTGGCCTAATCTAGGGATGCTTGAGTTTAGAGTCTGGGGGCTTGCTGTACCCCCTTCTCTCCTCTACTCTCTCTGCATGGGACATGTCACATCTGCTCTCTCCCTCAGTGGCCACCTCCCTAAGGAAGCCTGCCCCACCCTGCCCTCGCCGGCTGCAGATACTGGCTCTGCTGGCCCATAGAGTCTCTCTGCCAGGAGCCTGGGAGAACACAGCAGGCCAGGAGCTTGTGCCGGGCACCTGAGCTGGAGGCTGTGTGTCCAGGGCTGAGGCTATCCTTCTTCTGTGCGAGCTGAGAGGGACTCGCCCTACTCTGAGCCTCCAGTCCTGCCCCTATGGACAGGCCAGGCTGCGTGTCTGGCCTCAGTGCAGGCAAACTGCAGCCTTCTGGAATATCCCCTCTATGGTGTGTGCTAGCGTGAGTTTCTGTCTCTGTGGCCGTGCCCTGTCTGATGCCTGATGCCTGGGCGGCCCCCGTGGCCCCTGCACACCCACACGCCTGCGTGGGCCTGGTGCCCAGCTCCTGGGCCGTTTGGAAGCCCTGGTGGGGCGGTCTCGGGTGGGCTGCGTCCCTGCCACCGGCACCAGCGTGGCCGCCTGCTGGAGCTCACCTGTCCTGATCATGGACATGTCCGGGTAGGCACTCAGCATCCCCTTGTTGTAGAACTCGCTCTTGTGGTACATGTTGTTCTCGAACTGCCTCAGAGACTGAGCAGGTTTCAGCAGCTGCCAGTTCTTGTTGTCTGGAAAGTGGTCCTCGATGAACAGGGCGGGGTGGGTGAGGAAGTAGAACTCGTTGTAGCTGGAGCAGATGACATGCTGGTCAGCAGGGTGTCACCCAGCTCAGTGCATGGGGAGGCGGGCCCATGGCGGTGGGCATTTGGGGCCATTCTTTCAGCTTACACATCCCCAGGAGGGGTCCTGTCGACACCCCAAATGGGAAGAGGTACTATCTCAGGGGCACCGGAGCCTCCTCGGTGGATGCTTCCAGAAGCTGGAGCCAAAACAGGGTCTGAGGCCCCTTCTTTTTTTTGAGTTGGAGTCTCACTCTGTCGCCCAGACTGGAGTGCAATGGCCGCTCCCAGCCACCGCAGCCTCGACCTGCTGGGCTCTGGCGATCCTTCCACCTCAGCCTTCCAAGTAGCTGGAACTACAGGCGTGCGTTACCACGCCCGGCTGAATTTTTTATTTATTGTAGAGATGAGGTCTTGCCAAGTTGCCCAGGCGGGTCTCAAAGCCGTGGGCTCAGGCAATCCACTCACCTCAGCCTCCAAAGCGTGGGATTACAGGCTGAGCCACCGAGCCTGGCTCTGAGGCCCCTTCTAAGAGAAATCCACAGCCTGCAATTGTGGCCCGAAATCTCAGGGCCCTGGGGTGGCCGGGGGGTGGGGGAGGGACTCCCACTGCTCTCAAAGACAGAAATTCGAAGGCTCGAAAGGTGTGACCTGTGGACCAGGTGCCCAGCGGTGGAGTCATGGGAAGCCAGGTGGCAAACACTCGGGTTCCCCACCTCTGCCACCCCAGCTGGTCTCTGGGTCTGTGCAGGCGTGCTTTGGGGGCCGACGGGAGGACTGCCTCACAGGAAGGAGTGACAGGACTGAGACATGAAGGGGGAGGCTTGCCCTGAGATGGGGGGGCTTCATCCGCCTGGCGGTGGGCGGGGGGAGGGCGGTGTCCAGAGAAAGGGCGGTCAAGGAGGTGTCTGTGAGGGCAGGAGCTGTGTATGCAGGATGTGGGTGCACGTGGCTCATGTTTGTCCCGTGTGTGGGAGTGCCAAGACCGAAGCTGTGAAATCAGACAGAGAGCACACTCATTTTCTGAAGAAAAAGGGATGTGAACTGCTCATGGCCACGGGATCCACGAAGAATGTTGTATGTGGCCTCCGGTGTAGGCCAGGCCTGGCTGGAGCCCGGGGGGACTGAAGGCTCAGTCCCCTGCACCCCAGACACCCTGCCTCACTGTGGCCCGTGCTACTCTGCTTCACCAATAGCACCCCTTTCCACAAAACCACAGCCCTTTCCTCAGAGAGGTGACATGGTCTTACTCAGCTCAGAGACAAGGAGCCTGGTATCTGGGCTAAGCGCTGAGAGAACATTCTGGCATCCGGGCATAGTGATACAGTCAAGGGCCAAAGGCCTAAAGGGACCCAGGCGACAGTTAAAGAAGTCTCTGAGCCCTGTCTTTCCTCTCCCGTGGCCCGTGGGCAAACCCTAGACGCTTTTCGCCTTCTGGTGGAAGGAGCGACAGGGAGCCAGAAGAGGGAATCAGCCAGGTGACAAAAGGGCCTGGGTCCTCACACCTGGCCTGGTGCTGGCTCCCTTCAGAGCTGGGAGGGAGAGCACGTCTCCTGGCTCCTACCCTTCCCACCAGGCCCTCCCCACCTGGGGTCTCAGGCCTCTTCCGCCTCCACCACCAGCTGCCCCGCAGGGCTGGGACTTGGACTCACAGGAAGGTGAATTTGGAGGTGGTGGTGTCCACTAGGCCGCTGCCCCAGGTGCTGTCTACCAGGTGCCATCTTCCCTCCAGGAACACAGCATTCCAGGCGTGGTCAAACTCCCCCGAAAAGCTCTGCCCCGTCTGGTAGCCGAAGCCCTTGGAGTAGCCGGGCACGGTCATGCACTGTACCCCGGCGATCCTGCAAGCGGGACAGGGAGGGGTTTCAGGGGGGCTTCTGCGGGGGCCGCCCCCCATTTTGCCTGTCCGTGGCCCAGGCCCCGGGCATGTCTACTGTCCATTCATTCTCCCCGGTCTGTCCTTTCTGCAGCCTACGGATTCAGCCTGGAGGGCTTTTATCTCCAGGGTGGGGTGGGCACAGGGCTGGCTGGTCCTGCTGGTATAGAGGGTTGTGTTTCCACCATCTGCTCCTCCCCTGAGATTGTTCAGATCACTTCTTTTTTTTT
>NW_007067482.1:98636-135931 GCF_000164805.1 Carlito syrichta
TCGCCGGAGCCCAGCAGGTCGAGGCTGCAGTGGCCGGGAGCGTGCCACTGCACTCCAGTCGGTGACAGAGTGAGACTCCAACTCAAAAAAAAAAAGATCACAGGGGCCAGAGAATGGTGAGGCTCTTGGAGCAAAACCCACATGTAAAGGGTCGCACCGCTGCTGGGAGAACCAGGGCTCCCCTCGACATGTGACTGGAGAGCTGGGACTCACGACGTGGGTGGGGTGCTTGGGTGGTTGCTGGCTTCGAGGGTGCAGGAGGAAGCTGAGCCCCACCCCCACTGCGTCCTTCCAAGGATGTCTGCGTGGGGACCCCGGGGCCGGCAAGCTGCTGTCTCCAGCCCTGACCCAGGAGGATTGGCCCGCCGCCAGGATCACTCGGGTCTGACTGAGAGGCCTGTCCTCTGCAAACACGGGATAAGAGCCATCACTGAGCGCTAGGGTCACCCGCTGACTGCCTGCTCCAGCCACGGTTTTGGAGTCTCTGTGGCTGTCCTGTGGGGAGTGGAAATGCTGACCAGTCGACTTGAGCTTTAGGGTCCTCTTGACCTTGCACTCCCCCACTGCTCACAGCCACGCTGGCACCGCTTTCTGGGAACCTGGATGGGGGGCTGGACGCTGGTCACCTCTGGGGACCACATAAAACCTGGCGTTTGGAGAGGAAACCCTGAGGTTCAGGCCTGGTTGTCGGCACCAACCCAGAGCCAAAGCGAGACTCCTGAATGTTCGGCCGTGGTCACTGGCCTTCCTCCTCGGTTGCCCTGCCCTCCACAGGACAGCCAAGGGGTGAACTGTGCAGGCAATTCCACGGTGAGTTTGACCGAGGGACACCCTGTGCTGGCCCTTCTAGGCCTTTGTATGATTTAGAAAAAGGCGCCCCTTCCTCAAGATGCTCTTTTGCATTTGTGGAAGTTTGCTATACTAGACATACAAATCCATGAAATCCCTTCCTGGGGCTCCTCTGAGCTCCACACGTGTTGCCCAGCCCTCCCCATGGTGCTGACCCTGCTGTCTGCACAGAGGAACTGCGTGTGCAGTCCAGGGTGTCGGCAGGGGCTGTTTCGGTGAGGCGGCCCATGGGGGCTGGGTCCTTCCACGGACCAGGACGACAGAGGGCAGTGGAGCCTCCAGGGTGATGGGGTGAGATGGCCATGCATTTACTCTAGGAATGGGGGATTTTTTCCCTATAAAAGTGAACACACAGGCCAGGCTCATCATGTCATCCCAGCACTTTGGGAGGCTGAGGCGAGTGGATTGCCTGAGCCTGTGGGTTTGAGACCAGTCCGGGTAACTGGGCGAGATTTCGTCTCTACAATAAATCAGAAGAATTAGCTGGGCATGGTAGCACGTGCCTGTTGTTTCGGCTACTTGAAAGGCTGAGGCAGAAGGATTGCCGGCGCCCAGAGGATGACACCGGGGTGGCCATGAGCGTGCCACTGCACTCCAACCTGGGTGACGGAGTGAGACCCCCCAACTCAAAAAAAAACACACAAGGGTACCTGCATAATGAACATTTGTATACCGAACCCTGAATTGTACCCCACATCTTTAAAATAAAAAATTAAAAAAAATTTAACATATAACTTAAAACTGGCAGAATACTGGATTCAATCTTGCTGACCTATATTCACATGCCACTTACTGAGAGAGTCTTTTGGACAAATGTGGCGTCCTGAGGTAACATATTCAGATGACTCTGCCATCAGCGTGACTTCGCACGTAAGGGACGGTCATGTGTTACCACGTCTGCCTTAACCTTCCCTCATTTGCAGGGAACAGGCCACTCATCCTGAGGTTCCATAAGGCTTGGAAGCTTCACAGCTCCCACAAAAGAAGGGAGGTTCAGGCCTCCTTGGCTCTCTAGGGAACCTCACGGAATGTGCCTGCCGGGCCTCGTGGGAGAAAGCATTTGGGAGCACTTGGGGGCGGGTGGCAGACGGCAAGAGAAATTAGGCCCTGGTGTCAGGATTTCCTGCTGGCAGAGGGCACAGACGACTCTGGAGCAGGAGGAGGAGAGAGCCCTGGAGTCCAAGGCGGGTGAGAAGGTGCAGCCTGCACACCTGAAGTGCCCCCTGGTGCCCCTGCAGCGCAGAGCAGAGGCTGGTGGGCCGTGTGAGCGGGGACCCAGGGCTGAGCGGGGTTGTTCTCAGCATGAGATTATGGGTGGTTTTAATCTTCTTTAAACTTCTCTATGTTTTCTAAATTTTTAATAACGATTATGTGTTACTTTTAGAATGGGGGGGGGAAAGGCCATCATTACTTAAAATTACACTCTTCAGTGGATTACTTTCCATTCCTGGCTGGAACGTCTGTGCTTATCACTTGGCGAGGGCCAAGGGGTGCCCCGGGAGCAAAGGGGTTTGGAGAATGGCCCACTCTGCATCTGGGTGAGCTGATGGAGTGGCACCATGGCCCCGTGGACATACTGCCCACTCAGGCTTGCCCTCCGCCCAGAGCCACTCGGAGCCAAGGAAGGAGGGGGAAGCATTGGGCATCCACACAGCCTCCGGGTGGGGTAAACTGGGGTGGGCACTGATGTGGGTAGTAGAGTCCGGTTCAGACTCTGCCTGACCGTCCTCCTGGGAGGACCCGTGTCCCAGGCAGTGTGTCCTGAAGGACACCCTCCCTGTGAGGAGGTGAAATGGAAACAGGATCTGAAGGACCAATGGGGGGTGATGAGGACCTGCCCTCAATTCTGGGAGCAGAGTAGGAAGGGCAATGGCAGGGAGGCCCACCTGTCCTGTCCCTAACCCTAAACCTAACCCTAACTCAGGGTGGTGGCCACTGAGCTGAACCAGGGAATCAGGTCACCTCCCTGTCCAACCAACGGTCACCTCCAGGGTGACCTTGCCAGTCTCATGAGGGGCAGAAAGAAAAGTGGGCATTCAATGATGTCCAGGGGTTGATTCTTCTCTGACAGGCCAAGAAGAAGCTGGGAGGGCCATGGGAATGCCTGGGGCAGAAAAAAGATGAAAAATCAACTCAGCTGTGAGCTTATGCCATGCTTGACTATGATACGAGGATGTTTCATCCCCCGGCAGCCAAGTGCACGGTGAATTGTACAAAGGAAGTTATCCTGTAAGGTGTTGTTGCTCATAGTCCATAATTCCCATGCAAAATAGTCTGTGTAGATAAGACAGTGATTATGGAACTCCTAGGAGTCTTGTGTCTAACCACTGTCACTAGTTAGAATGACCCACAAGCCGGGCTCGGTGGCTCAGCCTGTAATCCCGCGCCTTTGGAGGCTGAGGTGAGTGGATTGCCTGAGCCCGCGGGTTCGAGACCCGCCTGGGCAGCGAGACCTCATCTCTACAATAAATAAAAAAATCAGCCGGGCGTGGTAGTGCACGCCTGTAGTTCCGGATACTTGGAAGGCTGAGGCAGAAGGATCACTGGAGCCCAGGAGGTCGAGGCTGCGGTGGCCAGGAGTGGCCACTGCACTCCAGTCTGGGCGACAGAGTGAGACTCCAACTCAGAAAAAAATAGAATGACCCACAACTCCTTCATGTCATCAAAAGATCACTGACTGTGCATACTGTGTACAAAGCACTGTGGCAGGCACCCGAGAATAACATAACATGACATGGCATGATGCAATGCAACATAATAAAATAGAATATTCCAAAGTTAAGGCTCAGTGGTCACCCTAGAAGTACTCATAGGAGGGTGGATGTATGAACGATCACTAAATTGCCAGAGTAGAAGCAAAGCCTGGAGGAGCCAAAGGAGAGAAATTCACTTTGCTGCAGGAGCTGGGATAGTGTCACAGAAGGGGACAGGGCCCAGAAATGTTTCCACCTCCTGAAGAGCTCTGGCCAGTCATTCTAGAGCCCAGCTATCACGCAAGGAGGCCCATTTATCAGTTTCAGGCTACAGACTCTTGGCTTTTATGCTACAGTTATCACTGACAATCCCAATGCCACCTCCACGGCTCATGGCTGATGCGTGTCCCAAGCCACATGGATTCAAGACACCCTGAGCAAGCATCCCTGGAGCACCCTGGAGGGTCTAGAGAAAGCTGCAGGCCCCTCCCCAGCAAGTGTCAGGGCTCAGGACCAACCAGAGAAGCCCTGAGGGCACGGGGCCCTGAACGCTGCAAAGGACCACATGGCCACCAAACATGGCCTGATGGGGAGAGACCAAACAGAGTTGTAGCCAGGCAGAAGGCAATGTCATCACCTGGGTTATCTCTGGTGTTCCCTGAAGCTGCTGACGTTGCTATGAATGTATCATCCTGTTTTAAAAGATCTGTGTGTTCCATTTTGGTGTATCCACAGGTATTAACGGAGTAGGTGGTCAGGACCACCATCATCATTTTATACTGAGATGTCCCGGAGATGCTGCGACAGCCAGCACCATGGCCAGGCCCTGGTGGCCGTGTGGCTGAAGTGTGTGGTGCACCAGTGGGCTCTGACCACGGTGGACTTTCCCAACTTTTTTTTTTTTTGAGTTGGAGTCGCACTCTGTCACTCCGGCTGGAGTGCAGTGGCACGCTCACGGCCACTGCAGCTTCAACCTGCTGGGTTCAGTGATTCTTCTGTCTCAGTCTTCCAAGTGCCTGGAACTACAGGCACCTGCCACCATGCCTGGCTAATTTTTTGAGTTATTGTAGAGATGAGATCTCACCAACTTGCTTAGGTTGGTTTCAAACCCATGGGCTCAGGCAATCCTCTCATCTTGGCCTCCCAAAGTGCTGGGATTATAGGTGTGAGCCACCGGGCCCAGCTGGACTTTCCCAACTCTTATCACCTCTCCAAGGATGTCTGAGCCAAGTGGGGAGAAAAAGAAAAACGGGAGGGGCCAGAGCTGTGGGAGAGACAGGGAAACGTGCTTTTCTTTCTGTGTTTTATTGAAAGGATTGTGACTCCTATATGGCAGCAGGATAAACCAACCATGACTTATCTTTCACAACCGATATACTTGATTTCTCATCATTTGGCAGTGTTTTTACACTTCTGCGACGTACACCCTTTTCCCGCTCCTTGTACTGCCCTCATGGCTAGGTCAATAACTTATGATAGCAATGATAGTTTTCACTCCAGCCCCATGTAGAGCCTCAAGCATGAAACATGACCTCAGAGGCATCCTCTCCAGCAGGTGAGGAGTCAGCCATCCAGAGAGAGAGACAGCCTGGCATGGGCACACACAGTGGCTTGAGCGGCACCGGGATGCCACTGACCTGATGCACAGTTCCCGAGCTCTCACACCGAACTACCCTTTGTAAGTAGAGATTTTGTTTTCATCTACAAACAGATGGGTGGCATACTGAGTGAAAGGAAAAGGCGGCTCACCGTAGGGATGTAACTCATCTTCGTGGGCCTCGTCCTTCCGTGTATCCACAGGGGTTGGGAGTTTAGATGTCCCTTTCAGAGGCCTTATACAACCAAGTCAGATCTGGTGATCCTTTTAGGTTGTCCAATGAACTTGAATCTCCCAGAAGGCTTAGACGGCCCCGCCCCACGCTCTGGGGCCCTTGGAGCTGAGAATAGGTCACTTTACGGCCATTAGAGACATCATGCAAGTACCCATGTGACTGCATACCCTTGCCTTTGCTCCAAGCGCAAGGATGGACCGCTGGAGCCGGGGTGGCAAACCAACTGATGTCCAGTGATGACAACCAGCCCCCTCGGCATCAGCGCCCCAATCTGGTAAAAACTCTCAGCTTTATCCAAGCCTTCTGGAAGATCTGCTGGCTGGTGGTGCCCGGGCCATGATAACAGGGGAAGATAATTCACTGGATGTGACTCAGTGGCAGGAGTCTGGGGAATTAAGCTTGGCTCCTGCGAGGGAATTAGGCAGAGTCAATTAAGAATGTTGGGCTATTGAGGCAAAAAAAGAAACATTAATGCTTGATGATAGAGTCAGGAAGAAACTGGCCGAGCAGTTACATGCGATGGCACTCAAAACAACAACAACAAAAAGCCCCACATTGGTAACTTGGGAAAGACAAGAAGGAAACAAATGATGTTGCAGAAACACCTGAATTCCCCCACCAAATTGCTTTATTAAATCAGTCTTTAATAAGGCCATTGTAGGGAGGCAGAATGGACTGGCAGGAAGCTATGATGGCTATGTGGGTACAATTCTTGCTAAGGGGCCACCCTGACACCCAAGACGGAATAAATCAGCAAGTACAGATTACATGTCTTCAGTTATTAAGGAATTTGCTGATGAATTTACCAAACTTGGAGCCCTTATTTTAAAGGTAAAGGGAATTAGGAACGTGATGCGTGGACAGGTTGGTGATCTTTAAAGCAAGTTAAAGGAATCCTGGGAACTGTGCGCTGTTGTTTCACCACCTAGGCAGCGTGAGACATTTTGCACATGGTCATCGCCAGGCTGAAACTAACTTGAAATGATGCAAAACGTTGACACATTTTAATGATCAGCTGCAGGCCAGAATATGGCCATTGTTAAGTATCTAGACCCGGCCAAAAAGCTGACAGTTTCACTCAAGGCAAGTGTCAATTTTCCAAGTCTAGGTGGGCTGGCAGAGTCTGTAGGAAAGTTCCACAGAGCAAAAGCACTCCAGTTCTCAAGAAAGATGGGAAAGGTTAAAAAACAGCCTTCCCCAAACCAGATTGGCAAATCCCAAAACGGCACATTCTCCTTGAGTCTTACAGTCCTGCTAAGCAGGCAACATGGTACCCAGTGCACAGGTGGGAACACTGATGGACCAAGAAGAAATCAGGTGCCTTACCAAGAGGAACAACGCCAATAGGTGGTAAGTTCACGACTCGAGCCTGCGTCTTTCTGGCTTTAACGTACTCCTGGCAGCACGCAAGGATGCTTACACAATACAGAGGAGGGCACGTCACTCGTAAGTGGCAAATCTAAGTCTTCCTGGCTTTGCTCTGACGCGCCTGTGCCGTGTGCTGCACAGCTCGTGCTGGATAAAGAAGGATACACCCTGTCACTCGGAAAGAAAGCCGAGTGCTTTCAGATCGGAAAAGCCAGATGAAAACAATCATGTTCCGGAAGATGCTAGGCACAGGGGGAGCTGGAAACAGAGGGGCGGTCATCTCATGATTCAAAGGAGCATGGGGCCCGGTCACACACGTCTGCTAAGCACGCCCTGTCATTCCCTGCTATTCTCGACGTGTCTCCTGGGGCCCTACTGGGTGTGGGATTTGGAGATGGGTGTTCAGAAGGGAGGCGGAAAGAGAGGGGGATCAGAGGCAAATCGAGAAGTGTAAGACCCTCGAAGACATATAAGAAGAGGTGGGCGAGGCGATGCCCGGATGCACAGAACGGCATCTGGAAAGGAGCGTGTTAGCCCTCGGCAGGAGAAGTCAGAGTTTTCGCTTTAGTGCAGTTTAGAAACCGTCTACAAGGAACAGTATTTTAAAAATTAGATGACATTATTAAACAAAAGCCTCAGGCAACACAGGAGTCGGTGTACAGGTGGGCTGAGGAGGCCAAAGGAAGGGAGGCCTGGCCTATCCTGGAGGAGCCGGCTGAAGGAGCACTGGGGAGGAGCAGTAGTCAGGCAGGCAGAGAGGGAGGCGGGGGCAGAGTCTCAGGGCACAGGGCTGGAGAGGTGGCTGAGGTCAGACTTTGGAGGACTTTGAGGGGCTGTGTGAGGCCTTAGGGGTGCTCAGGGGGCCAGAGCCAGGGGAGCCTGGGCTGGGAGGCCGGTGGCGAGGACCCAGGCTCCTAGAAAAGGCCCCAGGCTGGGGTGGGGTGGCCCTGGGAACGTGAGAGGTGAAGAGGACCGTTCTGAGCAGTGGCCAGGGTCATTTCTTCTGCACCCTGATGGAGCCCGGCTGCCTCTGGGGCTGTGGTCTCAGGAGTGGACCCTGAAGCAAAGGAAGGGGAGAGCAGGGCACAGAGTAGGGGACTCGGCGCTTACTGCCAGGTGCCTGCCCGTACTTTGCAGTGGTGATGGGGTGGCGGCACAGGCAGGGGTTCGGCCAAGAATAGGTCGCCTGCAACACCGAGGCCACCCCAACAGCTGCCTGGGGGCTAAGTGCTTTTTACACTCGGTTTGATGAACCGCCACCTGCAGTCCTGGTGGGCCGACATCTGGTGCTGGAGAAGACCCCCTGCAGAGGCCTGCAGAGACAGCAGGCAGCAGCACACTCCCGCAGGCTCTTTGGTGGCCCCGGGGCTAGTCGTCTGTTTCCTGGGGCAATCCAGCAGGCCTCAGAGAGCAGGCCCAGGACGCTGTGCTGGTCAGGGAGCATCCTCCAGCCCTGGGCCTGTTTCGAGGCGCTGGGGACAGCAGTGGCCTGTCTCTTGCTCAGGCCCGAACTACCACCCACCCCAGCAAACTGGCCCTGCGCTCACTCCCAGAGTGCTGAAAACGGAGCCCAGAGGCTCTGAGGGCATCTGCTCCCTTTGCTCAGTGTCCACATGACACCTCTCTTCAGGTGGGAGGTCTTTCGTTTCCCTTAAGAAAGGCCCCCGGGCCAGCCCCGAGGACAGCCTTTCACAGTCCCCTTGGCATCCACAGCCACCGTCCTCCCATTCCCAGGCCTGCCATTCTTTTAACCTTCAGCTGCACAGAGATGGGAGAAGGCGGAAAAAAGGGCTTTTTATAACCAAATTATCTCGGCGCACTCATCTGCCATTATGTTAATGCATCGCGAAGCTCGGCAGATGGTACAAAGTCAATTACGCTGGTGTTAAAAAGGGAGAAGTTGACC
Source organism: Carlito syrichta (assembly GCF_000164805.1). Lineage (NCBI taxonomy): Eukaryota > Metazoa > Chordata > Mammalia > Primates > Tarsiidae > Carlito > Carlito syrichta. Next base: position 107,285 of record NW_007067482.1, read on the forward strand.
TTTTCAGGACTCACTTGGATTCCAGAGCAGAGTTTGCAAACTCAGGTTTCAGGGCTGGCATGTGGGCAAAGGCACACCCAGCACTGTGCCCGGGAGAGAAGGATGGGCCCGGCGGTCTGCCCAGGGACTTCCGCCTCTCATACCTGCACATCCTCTCGAAGAGGCCGGCGTAACCGTCACAGTTGGTCTTCTGGGTCCGCAGGATGTCGGTGGGTTGGAAGGCCTGGCGGTCCTTCTCCTGAGCAGCTGCGATGTCGTACTCTGGAGGGCCGGGGGGGGCGGGCGCGTGAAGAACCAGAGTCTGGGAGGCGGTGAGGCTGGCGCAGAGGTGAGAGGCTCCACCCCGCCCGCTGTGCGCCGGCCATCCGCAGACCCGGGGTGGGGGGAATCACAGTGGGCTGAACAGAACCAGGGCCCAGCCCAAGCGGGGGCTGGGAACTGTGACCTCTTTGTGCAGGGGGTGAGGGGAAGGGCAGGCCTGGGCAGAACGGGCGGGTTCTGGAAGGGTGCAGGGAGGGGAAAGGACCCAGCCATTCCGGGGCGTGGGGCTGTCTCTGCTCTTTGCTCATCTGGCCCTGCTGCAGCCTCAAGGCCAAGGCCTTACTTCCAGCGTGCACCGAGCTCACGCACAAGCAGAGAAGGCTTTTCTCCCCCAGGCTGCCACTTCACTAATGAGAGGATGTGGGGATTGGGAAGAAAGCTTGAGGCCTGCGGTGTGACCCCGAGGCTGAAGGCACTACAGCCACTGAGGACCCAAAGGGAGTCCTCTGCTCAGCTCTCCTTCCTGGATCGGGGAGTTCTTCCTCTAAGTCGCAGCCCTCACGGCTGCTCCAAGCGCAGTGGCAGAAGCGCAGTGGCAGAAGGTCAGGAAAGACCTGGCCAGTCTCTGTGTCAAAGGACTAGAAGCCCACCCCACGGCCTGGCTGTCCACCTTCTCATTGGTGTTTGTGACATGGCTGGGGGTGACCTCCCTTGGCGACTACCTCTGTGGCTCAGTTTGACCTGGGAGCTTCCCAAAGCTGTTCTGTGGAGGGCTGTGGGCAGGCCCAGGTCCCCTGAGGTGGCTCTGAGAAGCCTGGACACTGGGCTGAGACCATGGCCAAGGCCATCATGTAGGATCAGGAAGAGGAGAGCCCGTCCTTCCTGGTGCAGGTACTCAGTGAAAGCTCTGGGGTTGCAGTAAGTTTTCAGACAGCTGCGACTCCTCCCCAGGCAATGGCCATCCTTCGTGAAGTTGACCTTCATTCTGGGTTCTCGTCTCAGTGGGGGGCTCATCCTAGCTTTCTGCAAACCCGGACATAGAACAGGCTGGTGCTGGGTGGAAACTACAGCTCTGGCCAATGGCCGTGGCAGGGAGCCACAGGGCCGTCCTCCCGATGGACTTTCATAGAGATTAACGGCACATGGCATTCTAGCTTTCTTGGTCAGTCTCTGGTTCCTCCACCCTGCCTTCTGGGCCCTCTCCCCATTTTTTCATCTCACGCTGCACACCCTGATGGCCAATGGGAGGGGGAACCTGCAGGAGCTGTCAGCAAGGGGGTTCCAGGGCCAGCTGCCCCACAGGTGGGCCTACCTATGTGATGGCAGATCCACATCCAGATGGCGCGGACTCTCTCCAGGTCGCTGTGGGCCTCCTGGAGCAGGTCGCTCACCAGCTCGTCCAGGCCACTCTTGGCCGTCACCTGAGGAGCAAGACGGGTGTCAGGACCTGGAGAAGGGCTGTGGGGGGCCCACACCTGCCTCTGCAGCTGGGGCTGCTGTACCTCCAGGCAAAGAAGCTGGTGGAGAGGCCAGAGGGACCGAGGCTGGCTGAGGGCAGATGGGACGAGGTGGGAAGTGGGACAGGGCAGGAGGTACTGGGCGGCTCCATCACAGCCTTAGAGCTGTCACCGCTGTTCTCTGTAAATCCTAGGGCCAGCCAGGTAGGCGTCTGGTCAGCTATAACAGTCCCTAGTCATGGTGAATACCACCAGAAACACCCTACAGATGCAATTATGTAATTCTTATCAAGATGCTAAGAGGTTTTTTGTTGTTGTTGTTGCTGAAATAGAAAAACCAGTCCTCAAATTCCTATGGATTCACCAGGGGCTCCAGGTAGCCAAAACAATCTTGAAAAAAGAACGTAGCTGAAGGACTCACACTTCCTAATTTTAAAACTTACCAGAAAGCTACAGTAATCAAAACCGTTGGATACTGACATGGAGATCATACAGGCCAACAGAATAGAATTGAGAGTCCAGAAATAAACTCTTCCATTTATGGCCAACTGACTTTTGACAAGGGAGCCAAGTTCATTCCATGGGGGAAAGAATTGTCTCTTTAACAAATGGTGCTGGGACAACTGGGTTTCCACACGCAAAATAGTAAAATTAGGTCTCTACCTCACACCATATGCAAAAGTCAACTAAAAATGAATCCATGACTCAAATATGATAGCTTAAGTCATACAACTCTTAGAAGTAAGCACTGGTGTTTATGACCTTGGATTTGGCAATGAATTCTTAGCTATGACATCAAAGGCACAAGCAACCAAAGAAAAGGTAGATACATTGGAGTTCATTAAAATGAAAAACATTTCTGGATTAAGGATGGATATTTCTTAATAGAAAGTAAAAAGATAATTTACAGAATGGAAGAAAACATTGCAAATCACATATCTGATAAGGGATAATATGCACTCTATCTAAGGAACTCCTACAACTCAACAACAAAAACAAAACAGCCCAGTTCAACAATGGACAAAGGACTTGAACGGACATTTCTCCAAAGAAGATACACAAAGGGCCAATAAGCACATGAAAAAAATTCTCAGTATCATTGGTCATGAGAGAAGTACAAATCCAAACCACAATGAGATACCACTTCACACCGACTAGGACAGCTATTAAAAAATAAAACCAGAAAATAACATGTGTCAGCAAGAACATGGAGAAATTGGAACCCTCTTGTATGTTGCAGGTGAGAATGTAAAATGGTGTAGCTGCTGTGGACAAGATGTTGACAGGTTCTCCAAAAGTTAAATGCAGAATTACCATATGAACTCCCAGGTACACATGCCCCCAAAAACAGAAGGCAGGGACTCAGATACTTGTTCCCCCAATGTTCATTGCAGGACTGTTCACAATAGCCAAAAGGTGGAAATAGCAGAAGCGTCCACCCGTGAGTGAACGGAAAAACAAAGTGTGGTGTGTGACAACAAAATAGCATTCAACTGTGAAAAGAAGGCATTGAGTTTCTAGACATGCCACGACATGGATAAACCTTGAAAACATGACATAAGCGAAAGACACCAGACACAAGAGGACAAATATTGTGTGATGCCGCTTTTGTGAATATCTAGAATAGGCAAATTCATAATCAGTAAATCAAGGTTGCCAGGGGCGGAAGGAGGGGAAATGGGAAGCTATTGCTTAACGGGGAAAGTTTCTGTTCGGGGTGATAAGTGTACAGCATCGTGAAGTAATTAATGCCAGGGAAACGAACACTTAAGAATGATCGAGGCCAGGCTTGGTGGCTCAGCCTGTAATCCCAGCACTTGGGCAGGCCGAGGCGAGTGGACTGTCTGAGCCTGTGGGTTTGAGACCAGCCTGGGCAACTTGGTGAGACCTCTTCTCTACAATAAATAAAAAATTAGCCGGGCATGGTAGCCCACACCTGAGTTCTGGCTACTTGGAAGGCTGAGGTGGAAGGATTGCCGGAGCCCAGCAGGTACACCCTGGGGTGATGGTGAGCATGCCACTGCACTCCAGCCTGGGCGATGGAGTGAGACTCCAACTCAAAAAAAAAAAAAAAAAATCGAAATGACAAGTTTTGCATTTTGGATTTTATGTCAATAATTTTATAAAGAGCACCTTAGCTTTTCTTCCAGGGGCTCTCAGGAAGTAACAGGGCTGACCAGGCAGCCCTGACTGTGTTCCATCTCCATAAAAGAGCTGGCACTGTTCGTGGTGCCTTCTCTCTGCTCAGTCCTCACCATGCAGGTACTCCAAATTTTGCTTTTGTCTGGAACCATCCCAGTGCTTGCATGGAAACTCTCGGACCTACTCGCTGACTGCCACCCCTCATGCTGGTGCTCTGGCCTCAGGAGACCTCTGGGCCCCTTGTTCTCCCACTCTCCCAGCTACCTTCTGCCTTATTCTGCGTCCAGCTCCAATTCCATGGTCTTTGCCCTCGTCCACTCCCAGGGCCCAGAATGGTGCCATCTTTGCAGGCCTGCACCGCAGCCTGGAGTCCTGACTTAACCCTACATTTCAGCGCCATGGCTTCTGCCCTCCAGACCCTATCTCCTGGTCCCACCCGGGCTGGGCTTGCTCTGGCCACTCCCAGCTCAGGATCCATTCAGGAGGGCCCGGAGAGAGGCTTTGCCACCCTGGCTGGGGAATGCCAAACCATGCTGGAGGCCTCACGGCCAGAGGGGCCGGCTATCCTACCTGTGAGGCGTAGGTGTCCAGTTTCTCAAACTGCCGCAAGTCCAGGGGCATGGATTTCAGGCTGGACCGATCCCAGGGATAGGCTGGAAACACAGAAAGGCTTGGTCAGCAGTGGAGATCCATTGAGGAGGGCTGCCTGGCCCAGGTCTTGCGCTTCTGTGAGAAGCTGTGACTGGCCAACCTTTAACACAATTCTCAAAGACCGAAACGCTGGGCCCAAGAGCTGTACCTCCCAGAAGGGTCCCTTGATCGAATCCGTTTGGGAACTATGGCAACTCCCACAGTCCTCTTATGGATCTACAGGGAACAGAAGCCTATTTGCAGGCCCTGGGAGTCAGCAGTGAAGAAACTGGCTTCCCTTCAATGAAGCCAGCCGTCTCCAGATTTACTGATAATGGCGTCTTCTCCCCACCATTTTGCTTTCCACAGATTGCTTGTAATTTCCCCAGGAATGAGTGCCTGGGAAGTGCACTGAGCCCAGGGTACAGCACAAGTTGGGAGGCAATGCCCACTTGTCACGGAGCTGGCCAGTGCCTGGGCCCAGGGGAACCCCAGGCCTCTAGTCAAGTTCAGCCGTTAGGGTCAGGCTACATGATTCCTTCTGCATGTCCCCACTGCTCCAAGGCCCCTTCTTGTTAGAAACCAGGCCTGCTGCATTCTCTGCCTAAGACTGGGTGTGGCCCGGTCCCCAAGGTTAACTCTTCACGCTGCAGACCCTGGGGCTTCGGTCCCTTTGACCTGAAGCCGCTGACTGGGCTCTCACCTTGACACTTGCCCTGACACCTCTAGGACGTGCGGGCTGTTTCTCTCCGGAGCAGGGCCGGGGTGGGGTGGGCGGACAGGTTGTGCAAACACTAACATGATGCTGTGGCCTTGCCTAGCAACTTGTATTGTCTTTCCTCATTCTTCTGCTCATTCTGCAAGAACCAGGACACTTCCTGGATGCCTTCCAAATCCTTTTGGGCTATACGATCTTACAGTAGAGTTTCCTTGAGGCCCAGCACCGCCCTGGCTCCCACTTACCCCTCTGGTGCCAGAGCCGGGATTTCTTGCCTGGCCGCCATGATTCAGATCAGCACGAACACCCTCCTGGGTGGTCCAAGCACCACCACCCTGGCGGGCTCCTGCTGAGTCTCCCACGTCTCAGTGCTCCCTCCCTCCCCAGAATCGGGCTCCTGAGCCATCAGGGTGACCTGAGAGGATGCGAAGTGGACTCACACATTTAACAGGTTTCTACTCAGAACATTTCTGCAAATGAGGTCTCTCTGCTCCCATTTAGGGGAGGAATGGCATTTCTAAAACGGGATGAAAACTCTATTACTTGTTTTCCCTTTTCTTGGTTCCATTTTTCAATATATGAGCATTAAAAATACCCATCATGATTTATGCCTCATTAAATCTACCTCTGAGCAGATTATGTAAGATCCCAATATGATTTTACATAAATACATTTAAAATACCGCTGTCATTCATGACCTGATTCTAATTTTAAAGCAAAACAATGGGAAGAAGACCTGAGCTGCACTGAGCCTTCGATGCCATCTGGTCTTCTGAGGGAGAAACTGAGGCACAGGGAAGGCAAATGAGGGACAAAAGCAGGATTCGTCCTGCTCGGCGGTTCTTCCTCTGCCTGGTCTGCTCATTTGCATGCCTCCTCCCTTACAGACATTTGGCTTTCCTTGTAAAGTTAACATAATTCTGAGTTCCCTCTGTAATATGTTTTCCATAATGGGCTGCCTTGTTATTGGTGGGGTTTGTGCATTAGCTCTGGGATGACATCGGGCGTATGGGATTTTCCTTTCTCCACTTGCGTCTCTGGCAGACATTGCTAATCAACCACGACACTCTGCCCTGAACATGGCGGTGGCTCAGATTCCCAACACAGTGTCCCAGGAAGCCACTGCCCATGGATGAGCTCGCGAGGCTAAACCGATTTGCTCTCTCAAGAACAGCCCTGGAGAAGGCTCTGGAACTTACCATGGGCGTCTTTCCCTCCAGGCTGCCGGGGTCTTGTGTTTCCATTTTTATCGCCTTGTAAACCTACGATATCCCAAAGATCAGAAGTAGAGACACTTGAGAAGAAACAGAAAGGCAAGCACTGACGATCCTCTGGGGGGTGGTCCTTGCTTTCTGAGCCCCCCTTCATTCTCTTTTCACAGGCTCCTTGCCTCTCCCTCACCCCCACTAAATGGCTGCTGGCCTTGCCAGGAACTTTCTGGTGTGGCAGAGGGAAGATGGGGAACGTGGGCGTAGATGATGGTACAGGGAGCTGCCGTCTGCAAGTAGCATCAGACTTTGCCTCGACCTCAACACTTGGGAGGACTCACTGGGCCTTCCAGGGCCCTGGTGCTCCTGCCCGCCTCTGAGTCCTCCTGCTATCTCGGAACTCAGCTGAGGGTGCCACAAGCACTAAGGGTTCGCTGCCAGAGAACGCCAGGACAGGAACAGACCATGGATGAAAACGAACACGGCATTAAGGACTAAATGCCAGAGAGCCCCGGGGCAGGAACTGGGACCACGGAGGAAAACAAGCATGGGCGAGGGGAAGGTGGTTTCTACGGAGTTTAAAAACCCCGAAAGGTCAGGTAATTATTAAACGATCGAGATCCCTGCACACACATGTTTGCTGCAGCTCTCTTCACAATAGCAAAAACATGGAACCAACCGTGTTGCCCATCGAAGCTGGACTAGATTAAAAAAGCGTGGTACACAGACACAATGGAATATCATGCAGCCATAAAGAAGGACAAATATATGGACTTCGCAACAACTTGGATGGCTTTGGAGTCGATCGTCCTCGGTGATTTATCACAGAAACATAGAACTGAGTTCCATATGTTCTCACTCATAAGCTGACCTTGAACAATTACAATGCTATAAGAAGGAAGTAGTGAGAAACTGTCGGGGACGGGGTGGGACTGGCAGTCGAGGGAAACTACTAGAGGAGGGAGGGGCATACCTCATCAACAAGGGTACCTGCATGATCAATGTTTTCATACCTGAAATGTACCCCACATCTTTATAATAAAAACTAAAATGAATAAATAAATAAATAATCCCCGGGGCGGATACAGGGCAACCGAATCCTATAATCCCAAGACCGTTAAGGCAGAATGGTAGCCAGTTGTCACCGCACTCCCTGGCAAATGGAAAATGACAACAGCAGCAGCAACATTTCCTGCTGATTTTAAACCAGGTCAGGAAGATGTGAGTCCTGGATGGAACCAGGGGAGCTGAGGCTGGGGATGCCAAGGCAGGTGGTTTTGTGCTCCTGAAGGCCACTTTAGGCTGAAAGTCTAACAGGTTGTCAACACACACAGACTCTTCTGAGGAGCAGTGGTCCTTTTATTTCTCGCAGTCTACATTTTGTGCGTCACACCTAACTTTTGCTTCCGTCGCTACTTTTGATAAAATGACGGGGGTCTGACACGGTGCTAGCGTTTGCTGTGTCCCTGCCGTCCACACGAGGCTGTCCTCTTGAGATCCTGACTAATGAGGACTGCAGGACCAGACAGCCTCGGAGGGCTCCCGCCCACTGAACAGACACGGAGAGCACGCGAGCCTCAGCTGTTCTGCGGCCTCTGCTCGCTGATCTGTGTTCCTTTGGAAGCCCTTGTTTAGTCATGAAATAGAGAGATACAGAGAGAGAGCCAAGAAGAGGGTGGAGGAGACATCTTGGCCGGGGCCTGCGCACACTGCCCTTAGGGCAGACAGGGACTGCAGTTAAGACCACAGGCTTCGGTCGGACCTGGGTTGTGACCCATTTTCTAGCTGGGTGACTTGGGCACTGACTTGACTTCTCTGAACCTCACTTTGCTGATCTAACATGTGAATCAAAAAGTTAATGAATGTGAAACACTTAGCACTGTGCCTGCCACTTTTTAGGCAGTCTTGAATGATATCTTAAGGACAACAATGTCAGCACTCCTGTGATAAAATGCATCTTTAGCCAAATGCCTTGTGTTACTCATGCTTAATTTCAGAAATGCAAAAATGGCTGTTGGATGTGGAGAAGCAAATCTCCCGGGATGGAGTTATCAGGCCTCTGTGTTTTCCCAGATTGTAGGCCCATGTTACTCTTCTCTCTGTCCCTCAGAAGATGCCTGGGCTAGGATCTTGCCAACCTGGATGCCTTCAAGCCTTCCCTCCCAGCCCTTCACCACGAGCAGCCCTGTACATACTTACGTTTAGCCAAAGAGAACTTCTTAAGCAGCTGGGGCATGGCATCTCGAGGGTGGACCTCAACCGTCAGCTGTGTCCCTGCAAAGGAAAAGGAGGTGATACTCTCAGCCAGATGCTGTCAGAAAGAGTCTCATGACAGATGATTGAACAACAAACCGCAACTGGTTTATAACTTTCTTGTGTATATATGCAAATCAGTCTTGGTGATTTTTTTTTTTAACCCCAAACCACAAGAACTCAAAGGGATAGCTTCCAGACCCAGGCAAGATAGGGTAAGCACACTCAACTCTGTCTCTCCCACAGAATGCCAACTATAAACTCTGAGGATCATGCACGGGCAGCTTTTTGAGGACTCTGCATGGTAAATGATAGAAAGCAGACAAGGAAGAAGACCAGAATTTAAAGCATTGTCTAATTGGTAGTGAATTTACCACTTTTTTCCCCCTTTGGCATCACCGAGACTAGATTCAAATGTATCCCCAAACCCAGAAGTACACAAGAGCACTCAAGAGAAGCCCTTTCCTTCCCGCCTAAGGAGTGAGAAAGGGAATCCCTAAGATCCAGAAAGAGTGAATGAACTCTTTTATTATCCACCGCCCCCTCCCCCATTATTCTGTCATTTCCCAATTCAGTACCCACGTCATTCGGTTGGTAGCAGTGATGTTGGTGGCCAGGCAGGTGTCTAAGACTTTGGGGTGAGGATAACTCTTTTCTCCTACCAGAGAAGCTATAATCCCAAGAGTTTGGAGGCAAATACTCTTTTTCCCCCCTCTCTCTCTGCTTCCTGCGGATTGGACCCAGATTTAGACATAGTTATGGTAAATACACGGAAGAATAAGAAAATTAAAGCTTCAGCTTTTGGGCCAGAGGAGCAGGAAATGGCTTATGAAGAGGAGGAAGCTCAAGAGAGTGATTCCATAAAGTTGTAGATAAACTCCTGTGGTCGCTTCTGAGCTGTGCATGCATAGATTTTATCCTAAACATCATACCACACTCTTTGAGCACTAAATGTTGAGAGTACACTGATGCCCAGGTCCTAGACTGGCCACTGGGTGGTGCACCTGCAGGGAAGATCTATATTGCATTGCAAAGGCTACAGTTCAAAAATAACTCAGCAGGGGAAGACCCGGGAAGATCTCAATTTGGAAGGAAAAGATAATCAACAGATGCCAGACCCATGATGACACAAAATGATCAGACGAAGCCTTTAAAACAGTCATAATGACCATGCTCTAAAAAGTGAGGGAAAACAGTTTTAAAATAAATAAAATGCTATAAAGTATCAGAGAAAAGGAAGACCCAGAAAAAAAAAAGGACATTTTAGAATGAATATATAGTTTAAAAGATCATATGGATATGCTCAACAGTAGAATGGAAATAACAAAGGAAAGGGTCAGAGAACTTGAAGATAGATGAATAGACATTATCCAATTTGAAGAGCAGAAAGAATGGACAGGACCTCAGGGATTTGACAATATCTAGAAGTCTAACATCCATGTCACTGAAATCTCAAAAGGAAAGGCGAAATAGTATAGTGTAGGAAAACTTTGAGAAAGCTTAACAAAACTTTTGAAATTTTGTAGAAGATGTAAACTTACAGATTCAAGAAACTCAGTGACTCTCAAACAGAACATAAAGAAATCCAAGACCAGATGCATTATAATCAAACTATTAAAGACAGAAAAAAATGTTGAAAGTAGCCAGTGAAAAGTGATGTATTACGTACAGAATCGCTACAGATTTCTCATCAGAAACCAGGTTAAAAGGATGTAGAACAACATTTTTAAAGTGCCAAAATAAATAAACTGCAGCACAAAATACTGTGTCCAGTAAAAACATCATTCAAGAAAGTAAAATGAAGACATTTTTAGATAAAGTAAAGGCAACAGAATTTGTTACCAACACACTTACTCCAAGAGAAATGCTGAGATGCAAGAGACATGATATCAGAGAAAAATATAGAAGAGGGACAGAAATGGTAAATAGCTAGGTAAATATATTGGTCTATCCTCCTCTTTAGTTCTTGAATATATGAATGATGACTGAAGGTAATGATTATGACATTGATAGGTTTTCAATGCATGTAGATGTAAAATATATGACAACTACAACATAGAGTGGGAGTGCAAAGGTATCTGTATGGAGGTGACATTTCCTCATTCTACTTGAAATATTAATTATAATTAGAATGTGAAAAGCACATATACAGCAAATCCTCTACATATGAACCTTCAAGTTGTGAACTCTCAAAGACACAAATATGTGTATGCATGCCCAATCATGTAAGTTAGTTTATGTGGCTGGCATACTTTTCAAAGTACTGTACTGTAAGATTAAAAGTTAAAAAAAAATTTTTTGTGTTTTTTTTGTATTATTTTTGTGAAAAGTATTATAAACCTATTACAGTACAGTACCATATGGCTATCTTTATTGGCCTTGCAGACAAATTGGACTTATGAACGTACTCGTGGAATGGAACTAGTTGATATGTAGAGGACTTACTGTATTATAATACAAAAAGACCTAGGCAAAGATATGGTTAAAAAAACAACTTAATAGATAAATTTAAATGTAATTTGGAAGTCTATGAAAATAATAAGGAAAGCAGGAAAGGGGAAACAGAAGAACAAAAAGAAAACAGATAATAAAATTGAAAACCTGAATCCAAACACATCAATAATTACATTAAATGAAAATGGTCTAAAAACATTAGTTAAAAAATAGAGATTGTTGGAAAGTATAAACAAATTAGATTAGACAATATTTTGTTTCCAAGGATCCACCAGCCTTAACTACTGTGATATAGATTTATTTAAAAAAAAAATAACAAATCTGGAGTTGCTATACTAATATCAGGCAAAATAGACTGCAGAACAAAGAAAATATCAGGGATAGAGAGAAAAGAATATTACATAGTGGTAAAAGAGTCAATTCACCAAGAAGACATAACAATCATAAATATGTACACATCTAACAGCAAAGTTTTAAAATACATGACACAGAAATTGATAGAACTGAAGGGAGGAATGGACAAATCTCTGACTATAGTTGGAGATTTCAGCCCTATTCTATCAATAATTGAAAGAATTAATAGGAAGAAAATCAGCAAATATATAGAAGAATTGAACAACACAGTCAATCAACAGGGTTTATTTCATGTTTATAGAATACTCCATCTAATATCAGCAGAATACACATTTATTTCAAGTGACTATAGAATATTCACCAAGATGGACTATGTCTTTGGTTATAAAACAAACTTTACAAAGCTCAAGAGATCTGAAATCACACAAAGGTGTTCTCTAACCATAATGGAATTAAGCCAAAATTAAAAAAATAGAAAATAACTAGAAAATCTCCAAACACGTGAAAATTAGGTAACATAGTTCCAAAAAATTCATAAATCAAAGAGGACATCTCAAGAACAATTAGAAAATATTTTAAACTCATCAAAAATGGAAATGCGACATATCAAAATGTGTGAGATGAAGCCAAACAGTGCTTATTTATAGCATTACATTATTATACTAAAAAAAGAAGAAATGTCTCAAATAAACAATCTAAGCGTTCATTTTAAGACATTAGAGAAATAATAGAAAATTAAATCCAAAGCAAGTAGAAGAGTAGAAATGATAAAGATAAGAATAAATCAGTTAAAACTATCATAGAGGATAATCAATGAAACTCAAAACTGGTTATTTTAAAAGACTAGTAAAACTGATAAACTTTTAGCTAGAGTGAACAAGAAAAAAAGAGGTTAGTTGCCAATCAGGAGTCAAGGAACCAATATCAGGAATGAAATGGGAGCTATCACTACAGAGCTTCATATATATTAAAAGAATAATTTTTAAAAAAGAATAATAAGGGACTACTACAAAAACCCTATGCACATAAATTCTATAACTTAGATGAAATGAACCATTTCTTTGAAAGTCACAAACTATCACAAAAACTCACCGAAGAAGTAGATAACTTAGATATTCCTATATCTGTTTTTAAAATTAAACTTGCAGTTTAAAACCTGCCAAAAAAAAAGGCCAGGCCCAGATGATTTCAGTGGTAAATTTTAACAGACATTTAAAAGGCAATAACACCAAGTATTCACAAGATCATTCAGAAAACAGAAGTGAAGTGAACATCTCAAACTCATTTTATGAGACCATCATTAATCTGATACTAAAATCAGGTAAGACAACATAAAGAAAAAACAACAACACTACAGACCAACAGCCCTTATGAAAATAAACACAAAAATTCTCAATAAAACATTATAAAATTAAATCCAACAATATAGTAAAAGGACAATATACCACAACCATGGGTGGTTTATTTTAGGAATGCAGAGTTGTTTCAATATTTGAAAAATCAATGAATAGAGTTCACCATTTTCACAGACCAAAGAAGAAAAACCACAGGGTCATATCTATTTATGCAGAAAAAAAGATTTGACAAAATTTAACATCCATTCATGATCAGACCTTTCAACAAACTGTAAATAGAAGGGAACTTTCCTAAACTGAACAAGGGCATTTCCAAAAAGCATACAGCTGGCAGCATATTTCATGATGAAAAATGGTAGGCTTTCTCCCCAATACTGGGAGCAAGTCATGGATGTTCATGCTAACTGCTCCTAATAACACTGTACTGAATTCTTCCCATTGCAATAAGACAAGAAAAATAAATAAAACTCATAAGGATTAGAAAGGAAGAAATAAGCTGTCCTTATTCACAGATGACAAGTAATCTTATCAACAGATGGCAAGAAAAAGCTCTGAGAACTAATAATTGAGTTTAGCATGGTTACAGCATACAAGCTTAACCCACAAAAATCAACTGTATTTCTCTGTACTGGCAATAAGCAATTGGAACCCACAAAAATCAACCGTATTTCTCTGTATTGGCAATAAGCAATTGGAAATGAATTAAAAAATAACCACTTCACATAGCCCCAAAAATGGAAACAGATAAAAATCTGAAACAAAAACCCAGACAAACATGTTTTGAAATTGCATGCCAAAAACTACAAAACAAGATTAAACAAAGTAAAAAGGACTTAATAAATGGGGAGACACAGTGTTGATGGCTTGGAACACTCAATATTTCAAGTTGGCAATTCTCTCCAAGTTGAGCTATAGATTTAATGCAATTTCAACCAAACACCTTGGAGGAATTTTGTAGATATAGACAAAAAATTTAAGTGTAAAGGCACAGGAACCAGAATAAACAAACCCACTTTGAAAAAAAAATTGGAGGACTCCCACTATCTGATTTTAAGATGTATTAATAAAGCAACTGTCATCACAATAGCATGACATAAAATATAGATAAATAGATCAATGGAGCAGAATAGAGAATCAAGAGGTAGATCTACACAAATACAGGAAAATGATTTTTTTTACATAAAAAATCATAAAAGGCAATCCAATTGGAAAAAGCACAAAAGAACAGATATTTTTACCACAAAAGAGATTATAGATGCAAAATAAACACATGAAAAGTTGTTCAGCATCGCCAGCCATTAGAAGACAAATTAAAATCAGAAGGAGATATCACATCTATATCAAGAGCCATATGGCTCTTGAACAACGTGAGTTGGAACTATACGTGGAGAGTCCACTTATACGTTGCTTTTTTTTTTGCCTTAATGCAGTTAGAAAATACAGCAATCCCAGGATGTTAAACTCATGTACACAGAGGGTTGATTTTTCATATATACACGGGTTCCATGAGTTCACTGTGAGACTTGAATATATATGGATTTGATTATACATGGGGCACCTGGACCCAAGCCCTTGTGTACACTGAGGGATGACTGTAAGTTTAACATCGTGATAATATCGTAAGCTGAAAAGGATGCAGAGAAACTGGATCTCAAATATTGCTGGTGGGATTGTAAAATAGAACAGGCACTCTGGAAAATAGTTTGGCAGTTTCTTATAAAACAAAACACATACTTACCATACAACCTAAAAATCGCACTCTTGGGCATTTATCCCAGAGAAATGAAAGCTTATGCTCACACAAAATCTGTACACAAATGTTTGTATAGCAGCCCTATTCATAATCACCCCAAACTGGAAACAACATAAATGTCCTTCAATGAGTAAATGAATAAACAATCTGTATCACACCCATCTCAAGAAATATTGCTAAACAATGCAAAGGAACTCGTAGGAGTGATGGAAGGGTTAGTGTCCACACGAGAATTTTTTGGGTGACAGAACTTCTCTATATCCTGATCATGGTGGTGGTTACATGAATCTATGCATGTGTTAAAACTCAGAATTATATGCCACGAAAATTCAATCTTACTGTATGTTAATTTAAAATAAAAATAAAACCCAAAATCCCAGCCACACAAAAAACCCAAGCAGAGAATTTAAACAATGCAAAAACTTGGATGATACAGAAAGAAAGAGAGTAGACAGCGAAAATCCTTCAAGACTTTCATTTCCACATTTAAAAATCCAAAGCAGGATTATAGTAAACATGCTTTCTGTATCTTCATGTAAGTCTTCACATGTCAGTAAATAGAGCCATATGTCCTCATTTTAAATGGCTGCATGGTACTCTAGTTTATAGATGGTTTATAATCCATATAAGCAATCCCTTTTTGTTGAATACTTAGCTTTTCCCAAACGTTTTGCTATTAGAAATGATGATGCAAGGAACATTCGGACACACACGTTACAAATCGGTTCCTTTGAATAGACTCTTAAATATGGATCAAAGAATATGGAGATTTTTAAGACGTTTGTGAGATATTGGCAAACTTTTCCACATGAATGATTTCATCAGCTGATGATCTCACCAGCAGTGCAAGAGGATGCCCCTCGTGCTCGTCCTTGCTGGGGCTGACTGCAGAATGGGCCACCGTGCTTTGCACTTCTTCCCAAGGAGAGGTGTTTCGTTCCACCTCTTGAATTTGGGCTGGCTTTATGACTCGGCTGGCAAATGAGCATGTGGCAGAAGCAACGTCGAACAAGTTCTGAGGTCTCAGAGAGACTTTGCAGGGTCTGTTCTCATTCTTGGGACCCCAGCCACAGCTGCATGTGAATGAGCCAGGCTGTGGATGAGGGATGGCATGGAACGGGGCAGAGTCTCTCGAGAAAGGCTACCCTAGACCAACTGGTCTCCAGCCAACCCACCAGCTGACAACCAAAACACGAGCTGGCCCGGCCACGCCTTGTGAATAGCTGGGTATGGCTCTGATGAAGACATCCCACCAACTCGCAGACTTAAGAGTTTGTAGATGCTCATTGTTTAAAGCCACCGAGTTTTGTGGTGGTTTGTAACAAAAAAAATAGATCACGGATGTTGGATTTTATCAGTCATTTACATTTTTATCAATAAACGATACCTTGTTTTTGTATATTTAATTTTTAGTGTAGTATTCTTGGCATATATTTGTCATTTTAAATTCTTGTTTTGTGAACTGCCTATTTTCTTAATGTATTGTTTTTTTCCTTATTTATTTTGTAACAGCTCCTTTAATCTTTTCCTGCTAAATGCGTTGCAATTATTTTTCATAGAATAACAACCCTGACTTCCTTGTGTAGTTCGTAAACTTGCTGTGTGCCAAAGAGGGTAATTCTCAAACAATTTAAAAAGATACAATGTAGCCTCCCAAGGCAATACATTAAAGGGATTAATATTCATTTGGAAGTGTAGTTTCTAGCACATTCACCATCAGAGAAAATCAGCCTTGTGATTTTATCATTAAGATAATAAGCATTTCAGAGTTCAAGGCATGGTTCAGGTCTGGTCGTAGGATTGGGTGTCATTGCCATCCACGGAATATGTGTCCCATGTGTCTTCCCATGCTGCATGAGGCATGGTCCTGCTCTCCTTCACCTGTTCATTTTTTCTACCAGAAACACTCTGAGATGTTTTTCAAAGCGGGTGCCAAGTGGTGTCTAAGATACCTTGTGAAAAATGAACTGAGAAACCGGCCCACTCTCCCCTCTTGCAGGTCACGATACGCAACGCTCCTGAAAGTTCAACAGCAAAGAACTCTATTTACCCAGCACGATTTTGTCAAACACAATTTGGAAAATGCTGGGTTGGAACAATCTCCACAAGGTCAGAGAAGCTGCAAAAGGGAACGATTGGTTGGTATAAGGTTCAACAACAAACCTCTTGCCCACACTTCTCACAACGGTCAGGTACTTCTAACCACTCTCAATTCAGCCACGTTTCTTTGTCTAAGAGTGACGTAGTTGAAAAACAAAATGCTGTTAAAGCCCTGCCTGGGCTGAGTGTGGAGGTGGTCTCCCACTTGGAAGGTGGCCCTGGCAGGGAATCTCTGTCCGTCTCCCTCCCTAATCCCTTCTCTCCTTCCCACAGTGCCTCTTTCCTCTGGGACAAGGGCCGAGGTCCAGCATTCTCCTGCATCCCTCTTCCTGACTCTACAACAAAGCTGTACTGCCACTTAAGCACTCCTTCGAGGAAAACAGCAAAGCTCCCAGCTGCCCTGATCTGTGTGGGAATGCGATGCCTGCTGTCACTTACAGGTGTGTAAGGGCACTTCTGGGAGGCTTTGCTGGCTCCAGGAACTGGGCCTGGGCTGGGCCCACTCTCTGAAGGTGCGTAGCATTCACAATACAGCTTCAGGCATCCTAAAACTGTGAAGTGAAGAGAGCTTGCTCACTGTGACATCCCTGTATCAAAGACAACTCTTAGTTTAAGAAAAAAAAAAGAATTCTACCAGTTTCTAATTATAGAGAGTGGAGCATCGTTGGGAGCAAAATTCACAGTCAGATCTAGACCCTAGGCACAGCCAGGTACCATTACCCTCGTCATGACCACGAGCCGTCACAGCCAAACCCAAAGGAGGCCCTTCCTGGGATTCCAGGAGGCCAGGCTGGCCTCTCTCATGTACTCCTCCCAGCTCTCGAAGTTGTTAACCAATAGCATTTTGGAAGCTGCAGCCCTGGCAGTCTTGGTCAAAGTGTGCTGTTGGTCACTCCTGCCAGCCCTAAGAGGCGGCTCCCCGGCCCTTTTTCTAAGCCCTACTGGCTCTCCTGCCTTTTCCCCACCCTCTCAGAAATGGAGGTGTACACAGTCAGGCACACACGTCTCCAAGCTTACTGCCTGCCTGCCTTCTCCCCGTCAGTAGGTGTCTCCTCTCTGGCACCATCTCCGCAGATCTTTTTAGGTTCCCACCAGGATTTATCCAAAGGCCTAATTTGCTCAGAACACCTAATGCGGGATGGCAAACAGGTTTCACGTTGTTCATTAACTCTGACTGATTGGAAATGGCTGCCTGAAGCGATCAATTAACAAAGACTGTCAGGTGTGTGGATGTGTGTGCGCATGGGCATGCAGGTATGTATGTGTGTGTAGGGGTCACAGGATTCATGTGAGATATTGGCTTAAGGTGTTTGCTAACTTTTTCTCAAACAGACTGACACACTTACAATCTGGATTTTTTTTTTGCCTTGGAGTTTTTTTTCCTGTAGTAGCCAAGAGTCCGGACTATCTTAACTAAAGCATGTAATTTAAAAAGCACCTTTAAACAGACCCAGACTAGATCTTCAAACGAGACATGCTGTGGTCCTGCCCAGGATGCAATGGTCAGGCAATGGCGGTGAGGCGTGACACCACAGAAACCAGGATGCTTCGTGGTGGGGACGAAACCAGGGACTCTCTGGCTCTGTGGAATACTGATGGAGCAACGTGCTTCCCAGGTTCTGCCAGACGCAGCACAGAAGCCCCACTCTACTTCTGAGCTGACTATCTGGTAAGCCAGAGCTCAGGGCTGAGACCATTTGGGCGCCGGCTGGTGTGTGATGAAAGGTGTCTCTTGCAGCCCTGACGGACCCTGGTTTCCACAGGGCTCTTGAAAACACAGGACTCCCTCACGATCCTTTCTGCAGGGTGAAGCTCCACTGGGAAGTCCCAGGCCTGGAAATGTGGCCATTTGTCCCCAGTGCCTGATGATCAAAGAAGGCCGCTCCATCGAGGGTTTGCATGGGGATAAGGGTTAACCACCTGGGAGGACAGAAGCCCCCAAAGAAAGCCAACTCCTTGAGATTAGCCTCTGGGGCTCTTAGTGACCACGTTCCTCCCACCTGACCCACAGGTCTGTCTCCGAGGCCCTTCCACGTGACCCAAGATTCCAGTGGGCCTTTGCCACCGGTTGCGTGGAGTCTGCCTTGACTGAGAAGCCGAGGATGAGGAGAAAGTGTGTTCTGACTGAAATCCTGCCTTTCATGCTGAGGGTGGGGTTTGGGTGGGAATGCTGTACCCATTTCTGCCTCGCCAGATTGATCACCATCCTGAATAGAGGAGGCAGTATGGTGGCATAGCTAAGCTCCAGAAACACACAGATATGGGTTTAACTCCTGGATACGGCACGCACTGGTTATGTCACCCCAGGCAAGTCATTCAGAGTTGAGCTCTCTGAGCCTCAACTTCCCCATCTGTAAAATAGGGATGATGACCTCCCATGGAAGGTAGTTGTGGGGATGAAATGAGGGGGACCCTAAAAGGGGCTGGGTTTAATGTCCAGAGCCCACCAAGTGTTCCATTCCAGTGGCTGCTATGACTGTGACAGAAAAGGCTTCCGAGAAAGCTCCTAGCGGATGGTAGGGTCCACAGAAGAGCCCAAGGATGCCAAGGCTCATTGGATGGAATCATAACTCCCTGACCACTGCTTTCCAACATGGGAGGCAGCGGCACCAGCCTCGACAAGGCCAAGTCTGAACTCAAGTTTCTTCCCCACCTGCTCCTCCTGTGTCTCCCTCATCTCCCACCTCCCCACTGCTCAGGTCCCAAGCCTCGACTCCTCTTTCTTGTACACCCCGAATTCACACCCCGGGGGCACTTCTCTTGCGGGGATGGTCATGATGTCCCCTGAGGGGTCTTTGGCTTCCAACCCCGCCCCTTCTGTCTACTCTCCAACCTCCTGGAGGCTGCCGTGTCTAAAACCATCGAATGGTTCCCATTCATACTCAGATTAGCAGCCAGCACCCTGGGCAGCCTCCCAGGCCCTGCCATCTCTGCCCTGCGTCCTCTCTGCCGCATCTTCTGATAGCCCCACCTTGCTCATGCCCCCCACCCTTCCACAGCACGGCCACCTGTTCCCTGAACTCACACCCACACTCCTGCCTGGGGACCTTCACACCCGCTGATCCGTCAGCTGGAAGTTCTTCTCTGGATGCCCACTCGGTTTGCTCCTTCTTTCCTTGTTCAAGTGTCACTTTCTCGTGAGACCTTCCTCACCCACTCTATTCTATTTTATTATTTACTTATTTATTTTCTGAGTCAGAGTCTCACTTTGCTGCCTAGACTGGAGTGCAGTGGCATGCTGCTCACAGCCACCACAGCCTCGGCCTGCTGGGCTCCGGCGGTCCTTCCGCCTCAGCCTTCCAAGTAGCTGGAACTACAGGCATGCACCACCATGCCCAGCTAATTTTTTTGATTTATTGTAGAGATGAGGTCTCGCCATGTTGCCCAGGCTGGTCTCGAACCCATGGTCTCAGGCAATCCTCTTGCCTCTGTCTCTCAAAGTGCTGGGATTAAGGTGTGAGCCCCCACGCCCAGCTCATCTACTCTATTTTAAACTGTCCCCTGTGGTGGGCGGAATCACGGCCTTTAAAGATATCTCTTCCAGAGTCCCTGGAATCTGTGAATGCTATCTTCTACGACAGAGGAAACTGCAGATGGGGTGAAATGCAGGATCTTGAGACAGGGAGATTATCCCAGGCTATCTGGCTGGGCCCTACATGCAATCACATCTGTCCTCAAAGGAGGGAGACAGGGAGATGTCTGTCACAAGCCAAGGGATGCCGGCAGCCTCCAGAGAAGCAGGAAGAGGCAAGGAATGGGTTCTCCCCTGGAGCCTTCCAAAGGAACCAGCCTCGATGCTGCTTTTCCTTTAGCCCAGTAAGACTGACTTTGAATTACTGACCTCCAGAAGTGTAAGACAATAACTGTGTGTTGCCTTCAGCCATCACATCTGAGGAAATTTGCTACTGCAGCCGCAGGAAACTGACACACAAGCCTGTACACCTGCAGCCCATCCCTCCACCTCCACGCCTCATCACGCTTCTCGCTTTATTTCCCACTCAGCCTCCTCTGACTCACTGTGTCTTCCTTGTTAGGACCGTCCGTCTCTCCTCACATTGGAAGGAGACGGGAGCCTTTGTCCGTTTTGCTCACCAAGTGAGATAAGTGGGTGCTAATCCACTCTCACGAAAGCAGGGGATCTCCTTGAGTTTTGCTTTTTGGCGAGCCGAGCGCAGCTGAGTCTATTTCAGAGAAGCGGAAGGCCTGGGGCAGATCTCGGTGGGCCCCCAGAGGTCTCCGAGACCTGTCCTGCAGCCATGTTCCCAGGAATTCTGGCCTAAAGGAATACCGATCCACACTGTGGGAGAGCCAGCTCCTTGTGCTGGTGACCCGAGTTGATGGCTCTGTTCCGCTTTGCAGGGCCTTTCTGCAAAGATGCTGAGGCAGCCTGTATTTCAGACAGCAATTCCCTGGGAGGCTCGGACGCCTGGGGTCTCCAGAGGGAGGGACGGGTACTTGCTGTCCCTGAACTGATCAGATAATTTCCCCACAGGTTAGGACATCAGCTCTGAGAGCACCTATGGTGAATCCTCAGGGCTCAGCCCTTGACAGTGCTCAGACACCAGGGTCTGGTCTTTAGTGCAGAATGCTTAACCGAGGTGGGCAAGGAAGTCTCTCACCAGGCTTCACCTCCAGCCAGGGAGCACCCCCCGCCTCCACCCACCAGGTTCTCAGATCCAGTCAGCTACAGAGTAAGTGATACCTGTGCCTGCCCTCCAGGGTCCTCAGAGCCTGTCACCGAAAAGTAAGGGCCCTCTCACTCCGCCTTGCTGTGGCAAACTCATACCGGGTGGAATGCCCTGGGTTGGCTCAGTCTCAGGAGGAAAGGCCTCAAAACCGCTGTGACCCAGGACACAGGCGGGCTTGGATGCCATGAGCCAGCAGGGGGATGACGGGTTTCCAGGGGAGCCTCAGAAGCAGGGCCAAAGTTAACAACTGAGGTCTTGCATGGAGTCAGACTGCCCAGCTCTGTGATCTTGAACACTTGATACCCCTTCGAAGCCTCAGTTTACTCCTCTGTAAAATGAAGATAGCAGCAGTACCTATCAAGCAGGATTGCTTGGAAAGCTCAATTTACCCGAGAATACGTGTCAATGGCTTGGCAGAGTGCCGGCCACTTGGTCAGCACTGAACAAATATTAGCTATAGTGATATCAGTGGTGGCAACAATGATGATGACAGCAATGGGCTCTGAGGGCCAGGGACTTTTTCTTGATCCCACGGTGAGAGGTGGGCTCGAACCGTGCAGCTTTTCACTGCTTCCCCTGAGATGCAGGAAGCGGAAACAGGTGCTGTAACATTCACAGGGCAGAGAAGACCCTGTTCCCCACAGTCTGTGCCCCACCCCTCACATCGGGCCCGTCTCTGGCTGAGACAGCAGATCTGGGCACAGAGCCGCGGGGAGGTCGTGGCTAGTGGCGAATCTCTTACCTTGGCTGTCGTAGGAAGTGATGACCTGGGGTTGCTGAGTGTGCTGCTTCTCCGCCAGGTTTCCTATTTTAGGAAGACAGAGAGGACTGCCGTGACCACAGGGGACCGTGGCGGAATTCTCCCCAAGGCAGAGCCGAGAGCTGTGTGCGTCTGCAAGAAAGGTGGGCTGGCGGGGCCGAGCCTGTCCACACGCCTAGGTGCGTGCACACCCTCGTGGCGTGCATGCCCACGAACCCGTACAGCGACAAGCCTGAACGTGGAGGCAAGAGCCCAGGAGGCTGTGTGCACATACCCCTCACGCAGCCCAGGCTGGGGTTCTTCTGGAAGCAGCTGGTGAGACCTCCCCTGGTCTAGGTAGCCATAGCTCCCGACTTGGGTGTCAGCACGCACAGTTTCCAAAGCGCTTTCCCAGACACGACGCCTCATATCTTCACACCTTCCTGGGGGGCAGGCTGGGAGACTCAGACCTGGCACTGGAGCCCTAAGTTTGCTGACCCCCTAACTTAATCTCCTGCCTTTCCCTAAGAAAGGGGCCAGCCTGGGCACTGGGATGCCGGGCAGTTCAGTTCGGTTTCACGACATTTGCAGGGCACCCACTCTACACGTGTCCTCTCCACACACGGGGGGTATTTCTGTTCCCGGGAAGCAGAGCCCAGTAGGGTCAGGCTGCCGTAGACAGACGCCTAGTTCCTGCCATAGACCTCGAACGGGAGTTCACAGGCTTACAGGCCTCTCCCACGGGAAACGAGCTCTCCTGCTAGGGCCTGGAAGCTGCCTTTGGACCTCTACTTCAGAGAGGTCAGGGGAGGGGCCGGGCGAGGGGCAGGACTGTTGCAGCCAGAGATTCTTCCAGAACTACCACCCCGAACTGCCATCTTCTCCCACTGGCTTTGTACTGGCCTGCAGTGGGCTCACCACTAGAAGTGGCCTCTAGGGCCAGTGCCTCGGTCTGGGAGCAAGTATGCCTCTGGGGCCTGTCCCGAACAGGTTCCACTCAGATGGCTTTCCCTGTGCCCCCAGCCGGATTGACCACTCAGTGCTTCCCATGCCTGGGTCCGAGCAGAAGCCAGTCAAGGAGGGTGGGTGGGGCTCCGGGTGGGGCTGGGCTCGTGATCCCCCTGGCAAGGTCTTGTCCTGGAAAGCTTGCTTGCCCTGGCCTTCCCCTAGGAATGGGCAGCCCAGGTCCCTGCACCCCCGTGAGTCGGTCAAGGGCCAGGTCCACCATGTATTCCAACACAGGGTGATGCGGCACGTGGGGCTGGAGCCCCAGCCCAGACTTGAGGAGGACATGGAAGCTGCCTTCTGTGGGCACAGCTGGCGGGACATCTCGGCTGGCCGGGGGAGGAAACGGGATCCGGGAAGGGAATCCTCAAGCAGGGCGATTGGCTGGCATAGCTGCTGCCGGGTATTTATAGTCAGGGCTGCACAACTGGTTTCCCGGGGGCCGTGGGGCGCCCGTCCCTGTGCTGCTAGGCAGACTTTGGCCAGGACCGAGGAGAGCAGCCAATCACAGCAGGGGAAGCCCGTTGCCGGGCAAGGAATGGGAGGCGGGGGTGGTTGGCTGGGCCCAAACACACCTGCCACTTGGAAAAGTCTGGAGTGCTCCAGGCTCCCTCACACCTCGCCAGCGCCCCAGCCCGAGGATGGGCAGCAAAGGGGGCAAGTGTGCCCTTCTGGATCAACCCCACATGCAGCTGAGTGTAGGTGCGCTTGCCGTCAGCCGTTTCCTTCTCAGATGAAAGCCATCCGGTGTCCAGGGCTGAGCGGCCCACTGGTTACCGGCGCTGGGTGCCTTGGGCACCAGCAAGACCTGTGCCCAAAATCTTGACATCAGAAGACACAGAGGAGCTCGAATTTTAATTTCTGCATGCACGATAATGTCCCCTTTGAAAAATAAACGAAGTTTTACTTTACATATGTTGGTGAAGTGCAGGAGGCAGACCTTTTCTGGGCTTGGGGCCTCTGCAGAGTCTCATCCCCAGCCCTGCATTTACCCGAAACTCTCAGTCCTCAGAGTGGTTTCACAGGAACCACTTTCCTCATCCTCTACTGGCTGACGCATTGTACTAAGACCCACTTCATGTCTTTTACAAGAGTCTTGTAACGGACTTGTAATAGTCACTGGGACACTTTGTGTTTTGTTGTATTTTTCCACTAACCTTCTCCCAAATCAGAAATCCGGAGTTGGTAAAAACAGGATGAATTCAGTGTGTTTCAGTCCTCTCCTGATGTAATAACACGCCCGAGAGGCCCTAAGACGCATGTCGGACAACTCAGGAGAGGTAAGTGAGCACGGCCATAAACAAGGATGTTGCGTCTCCCTCCGGCTTCCACCTGTGGCCTCCCTGCCCGCTCACCAGCACACCCGGGCCTAGCTCGCAGGCTTTGCGTGCCCTGTACGGTCCTGCACGTGCTGGTGGAGTACGCAAAAGATCTCTGGCGGTCTGCTTCTTAGGGTCATTCTCACTAGCCCACAGCATAGTTTTGCTCGCTTTGGCGTCTGCCTTGGCAGAGCGAAAGCTGGCATGTCTACCCGGTGTACTGATGGCCCCAGCAGCCAGTTGCAGGAAGCCATTGCGCCCATGCATGCCCATCAGCCAGGACACTGAGGGGTGGCTCCCCTGGTGGGCAGGACATGTCTTGAGGACGACTCCTACCCACGAGTAGGGCAAGGGGACACGGCAAAGCTCTTGACCTCCAGGGCGTTGAGACGCGCCTGCAGTGAATATTATGATTCTAGTCTAGACCCGTGAAGGCAGGGTTCTTGGCTGCTGTAATCACTGTCCCATCTCCAACATTTGGGATTGTTCCTGGCACACAGTAAGCGCTGTAGACATTTGTTAATGGAATGAATGGATGAATTTATTTTTAGAATTTTATCCTTCCCTTTTATTACGGTCAGAAGGATGGCAGAGGATAGCTGCTTAGCCTTACTTATCTGCAGTCCCGTTTCCTCCTTTATGGAGGGTCACGGAGGGTGCTTTAAACTGGCATAGATGACCAGTTATCTGATCCCAGGGCTCACATAGTCGAGATCTGACACAGTCCCCAGTGGAGGAGGAAAAGTCTGATTCTTATTAGAATTCTTACGGGCCTACAGTACATTGTCACTGATGTTTGTCCCCAGAAGCTGGGCTACTGAATCTCTGGAGGGCACAGAATAAAGGCCATTATCGTCAGACCGTCCACAGCACTCCCACAGAGACCCTGGGTCAGCCTGGGTGACAGACACCTGGCACCGGAGAGAAGAGACTTTGGAAACTGACTTCTCTTCTGGGTCCCAGGCCAGCAGGGATCCACAGAACACCTGAGTGGCGTCTCCTCAGGCCTCAGTCATATAGTCCCGTAGAAGACCATTGTCCTCTTGATTGGGAAACATTTCCGAAAGATGGATGGCCTTCACGAACAACCATGCCTCCCGTGGGAAACACACTCAGACTTCATCGTCCCAAGGGATGCCGAGTCCTCCCTTACAGCTCAGCTGGCAAACAAGTGGGTATTTAAGTTCATGGCATTACTCCGAAGCCACAGCCTCCAGGAAAGCAGGGGGCCTTATGCCAGGGACATCGTCCCGTGGTCACAGTAGCCCTAGGGGCCTGGTTGAGTCAAGAACAACCACTTCTTGTTCGGTGGTTAGATGTCCGGGGCCAATCTTGAAACAAGTGGAAACCCCATCCTCCCAGGCATTATTCAATGCATTGAACTCCAGAGATTGAAAAGAAAAGGAAAAAGAAAAAAAGAGGATTTACCATGAAGGTCGTTTCCTTCTAATTTCTGCCATCTCCGGACTCCGTTTCCGACTCCTTGGAATCCTGTGGAATAATGAAATTCTGTGAGTGGGAGACCCAGAGCCAATGAGCGATGCCCCAGTTACAGACTTATCTGAGTTACACCAGGGCAGGGGGAGCTTGGCTGTTTCGGGATCTGAGGGAGGCTGCCTGTGAATGAGATGCCCTTAGGGGAACGGATGCGACCCTCAACACTCACGACGGTGAAAAAAGCATTAAAACAGGTGGTGGACTCAGGTAGGATCATTCAGGAGGAATGTTTGTAACACCGACACCCATTTCCACTTCCAGATCGCCACCACATAAATATGAAGCCTTATTTTAGAAGACATTCACTCTCCAGTCTTCCTGCCTCTTTTTGTATGTGGCAAATCTCCCACTTCTAGAGCCTTGATGTCGGGTGGGGACTGGAGGAGGACCGCCATCCCTGTGGGAATGCAAAGTGACAGTTGCCTGCTCTCCTGGCCTCCCTTGCAGCTACAGCATGGACACGTGTGGCCCGGTCACGCCAATCAGATGCACCTGTGTCCCGCCCTGTCCTGGGACCTGGTGATGCAACGGTGAAGGGAAGAGTCGCTCTCAGTCTGGCAGCGGCTGGAAGTGGTGGCCCCAAGGCCAAGTTCCTGGCACGGCACCAGGACACATTCTGGCAGCGGGCGCCGCTGCAATGAAATCAAGATCCTGGCGCGGAAGGAGTGTTTAGTGCCCCTTGGTGGCCGCAGAGGCTTCCTCACCAGGCCAGCTCTGTGGTGCTTCCGCTGTTCTGGAAGCTCAGTCTGGAATCCTTTCTCCAACCCTTTATAGCCTGGAGACCCCCTACCCCTTCTTTCCTGCAGAGTCTTCCACAACCAGTGTCTGTGACTCGCCACAAGGGACTCTCGCCGACACACCCACGGAGAGAAACACACAAGCCACACAGACTTCTGGGTAAGGCCTAAGACTTTGAGGCTCCTCCAGGCTTGCTGTGGGCAGCTTCAGGCGACCTCCTCCACGGCCTCAGGAACATTTGCCCTGTCCTCTGAGAGGAAGTGAGGGCTTCCCGGCACGTTTTGGAGAAGCACTGCTCCAGGGAAACGGCCGGGAGGATGCTAAGGCCTTGGAGAAAATGGGAAAGCCCAGATTCCTGGTGACCCAGCCTGTCCACACCCTTCTCGCCCCCTTGCCTCTCTTTTCTCCTGCAAGGCCACCAGCAGAAGAGCCACCTGGTTACAGTTTCACGCTACCCTCCTGCGTGAAATGACTGAGCTTTGACTTTTTCTGACATGGAGCCCCAGCCCTCATTTGCAGAGCCAAGGAAGCTCCACTCTGGAGGGCCTGGAGATTGGAGGTGACAGGAGGAGTTAACCAGAAGTGTGTTTATTTTGGATCATTGCACTCAGGGGAGGTCTCGGAATAAGCTGGTCTTGTTCAGCGCTTTCCTCTCTCAGGCTGATGTCCCGAAGAGTGGACATGCATGCTGGCCTAGCCTGGGGTCTCCTGGACACCATCAGTGCCCAGCAGGCAGCAGAGGCCATGGCTGTCCCTCTTCTCTGCTCTGGTGCAGAACTATCTGTGAATGAGTGACACTCTGTCACTGTCATTCATAGCGTCTGCAAGAAACCGCCGCTGGAAAATATTTGGAGAAAAATATCAGCAGAAGGGGTCCAGTACATAGGGGTCTTTCTCCCCTGAGTCATGGTCACGAGTGTGAAGTACACTGGAGTCCTGGGGGCTTTGTGTTAGGTGTGGGACACCTCTCAGGGCAGTCCCGATGCCTGGCATTTCTTGGGCTTCTCTGCATTCCTTGCCTCTCTAGTGCCATTGTGCGCAGAGGGGCCTGGGAGTTTGGGACGTGTGGGCTGATCTGGAACTGGGCTCGCCACACACTGGAGGCAGCCTTTGGCACTGCAGTCCACGTCGTGGGAGCAGTCTGGTTCCTATCAAGAAGCTGATGGCCTCTGCTGATTTTCTAACTACATGCACCCAGGAGAACTAAAAGACCAGCTAAGCCAAACAACTCCTGGCCCCCAAATCCTCCCCGGACGGGAGCACCTGTCAACCTGCTCAGCTCTCCAGAACCCACTTCCTCCCCCACCTGCCTCACTAGAGGTCTCCGGGTGCTCTGGGGCAGCGCTAGCCCTTATGGCGGGGTGGCTAGCCATCCACCGCACCCGGCTTCAGCAAGGCAGGCGGAGGGTGGACATTCAGTGAGCACAAGGGCTCTGGGCACAGCAGAGCCAGGGACAGAGCCGCGGGAGTCCCAAGGAGTCCAGAGCGGGAGGCCAGGAGGGAGGCTGTCAGGTGTCCTGCAGCACAGTCAGCCTAGCGCGCCCTCGCACGCTCCTGGGAGAGGACTCTGGGCCCGGGGCCTTGGGGTTCCCAGAATTCTCAGGGACTTAACCTCCATTGTTATCCCCCTATACTCTGTTCACATTGTGTCCTGTCGCAGAGCACACAGAGACCCGGGCCTTGCTTTCCACAATCACTCTATAAACAGTCCCTCTCTGTTAGCAATCTACAGCTCACCCAGAAAGTCTGTCAGGCGGGTAAAACGGATGGATAAGTCCCAGTGGAGAGAGCAGATTTCAAGCCTCAACCGGCCCGAGCTGTGTTCCTCTTGCCCCTGTTACGCCTTCCAGCGGCAGGAGGCTGGGAGGAGGGCTCAGGAAAGGAGAAACTGAGGCTGTCGGCCGTGCCAGGTCACCAGGGGAGCTGCCCTCCCGAGGCTGACTCAGCACGCAGACCTCCCCGCGTCCCCGGCGCCC
>NW_007067482.1:137100-180390 GCF_000164805.1 Carlito syrichta
TCCCGAGAGGCTCGAAGCTGGCCTCCTCCGGGCCGCCACCGGCACGTGCAGAAACCTCACGGTGATCAGGGCAGGACCGCCGGGGGCCTGCACCCTGAATCGCAAGGCGTGCAGAAGTTGGCCGTGTTCTGGCCTTGGCCTCGCTGGTTCCCTGGGTGGGCTTTGGAGGTTGGCAGCCCTCTCCGTAGAAGGGCGTGGGGTGGGGTTTGGGGGTCAGGATCCCCCCCCCCCGTATGATGCCTCCTCCAGAGCTTGGAGCATGCCCACTGGTCATCAAGCTCACAATCCTCTCTGGCCTGAAATGAAAGTCTTAAAATCTCTGTACCTTCTAGAAGCCTGGCTCCCACCCTGTGGGGCAGGGGGAAGGGGGAGGGGAGGAGGCTGGGGCACAGGGAGCTGGACCTGAGAACCGTCTATTTTTAGCCGGCCTGGCCTGCCCGGCCAACAGCAGAGGGGTGTTTGGCTGTAGGGCTCAGGAGTGTTTACGTGGGCATCTGCCTGGCAGTCCTGGACACGATGGGCCTGCTGGGGGCAACCCCCTAGTTTGAGTTTCTACCACTAATAAATGCTCCTAGTTTGAGTTTCTACCCCCTAGTTTGAGTTTCTACCACTAATAAATGCTCCCCACAAAGGACCCTCTCCACATTTGGGTGTGCTGAGCTCACCTTGCAGCCAGGCCCCTGAGAGCCTGTGTCTCACAGTACGTTCCAGTACCAGCCCCACCACTGGCTGGGCACGTGACCATGAACCAGCCATTTCCTTTCCATTTTCTCACCCATATCTCTGGGTTAATAAGAATCCTCCCACATGGTTGCGAGGAGGGCACGCTTGTAAGGTGCATCGCAAGTGTCTCCAAATGGCAGCTGTCATTCTTACCTCACTTTACGGGCGAGGAAAGGGACAGTGGAGTGACAAGTTAACGATGGAGCTGGGGAGTCACACAGCCAGACCCTCAGATTCTGCAGATTCCCAGTGCCTGTGTCTCACAGTTTGTTCCCGTGTAGAGGCTGTCGTCTCACGGTGTCACCACCGCCCCCCTCACCCACTGGGCGCATGAGGAAAGGAGGGTCGTGGCTTCCAACAGTGTTGAACTGGAGTCCTAGAGAGCTGAGCCCTTGGACAGGGAGGCAGAAATGCTAAGGTTCTGCTAGGGTGAGTCCATTTACTCTCTACGTGGATGGGGAAGTAAGAATACAGCTCATGTGACGCTCTTGGGGTCTCGGAGGTTGCTGAGGCAGCCCTCAGGTCCCAGAGTGTCCCCAGCTGACCTGGAGCAGTGTTGCCTAGCTTCTTTGAGGGCCAACCGTCCGAGGTGCAGAAACCAGCTGAATTCCCTTTCCTGACACTTGCATTCCCACCCGCCACCCTTTTTTTGTTTTCTTTCTTTTTTTTTATTACAAAGATGTGGAGTACAAGTCAGGGTCAGGTATACAAACGATGATTATGCAGGTACCCTTGTTGATGAGGTATGCCCCTCCCTCCCCTAGCAGTTTCCTTCAACTGCCAATCCAAGACCCCTTCCCTGGACAGTTTCCCATTACTGCCAAACGCTTTCTTTCTTTCTTTTTTTTTTTGCATTGGAGTCTCACTCTGTCACCCAGACTGGAGTGCAGTGGCCGCTCCCGGCCACCGCAGCCTCGACCTACTGGGTTCCGGCGATCCTTCCGCCTCAGCCTGCCAAGTAGCCGGAACTACAGGCATGCGCTACCACGCCCGGCTGATTTTTTTTGTTGTTGTTGTTGTGTGTTTTTTAATGATGGCCATTCTTACAGGGGTTAGGTGGTTTCGATTTCCACTTCCCTGATGATGAGTGAACACTTTTTCAGGTGTCTGTTGGCTGCCTGTATGTCTTCTTCTGGGAAGTGTCTATTCATGTCTTTTGCCCAATTTTTAATGGCATCCCCACTCTTACTCCTCTGTGGGAAAGGGTCACTCCTAGGAGCTGACTCACACTCTGCCCCCTCCCAGAGCTGTCCCAGAGGAGGAGAGGCTGACCCGGAGTGTGCCAGCCAGGGGTCTGGGAAGGACGTGTGGGAGCCTCCTGTCTCTCTGCTGCTGGGAGCAGGGCCTCTCCTTCTCAGCCCTGTTGGCATTCTGGCCCAGACAATTCTTCGTGCTGAGAACTGTCCTGCGCATTGTGGGACATGTAGTCGTATCTCTGCCCTCTACCTGCTTGAGGGCGTGAGTATCCACGTTCCAGTCGTGACAACCTAGAGTACCTCCAGATGGTGACCTATGCTTCCTGGGGACAGAACTGCACCGAGGACACTTGTGTGGAGCCATCTCTCGCACTAGGGGTCCCCTTGGCTGCTCTGGAAGGTGCTGGTGCCTGGGGTCCCCATGACTGGGCCCACGCCCCGGAAGCTCCCTTCACAGCTGCCAGTCCAATGGCTCAGCTTCTGGGGCCTGCAGAGCTACCCCCACTGGGAGTATGAGCAGAAGGAAGGATGCACTTCTCCGTGCCCACTCCATTTCCACCTTGGCCTTGGTTGACCTGGATGTCTCCCCGTCCCCACTGCCTGCTCTTGGACTGAGAGGAAGTCATCATGAGGAAGGTGATGGGGGTGAGGCTAATGGGTGTATCAGGAAGGAGGAGAGGAAGCAGGAGAGAAGGCTAAGGTCACTGAGATATCACTCCGACAGAGGCACTATCCCTTCTGCCCATATCTGCCGGCCCCCGCCAGCTGCTCCCACAACCAACCTGCCATTTTGTGAACCCATCTTTCCCTGTTTCACCGCCACACCCGTGCTGCGATAAGGCCATGACATCCATGCTTCAAACACTCTCTGCTCGCCCTTAATCCTGCCATCCTCTTGAATGACATGAGATTCAAGGGTCTCTGTATTCTGACCTAAATAATCATTTGGCATCTGATGAGCCAGGGGTACCTCCGATCTTGGGCAAAACTTTAATCACAATGAGTTGGAAACTTCAGAATACCAAAAGACAAAGAGAAGAAGTCCAAATAGCTGTGTTGTTGCCTTTATCGTCTGTCAAATCGAACACTCAGACTCATCTAGCTGTCACCCATGCTGCATCTACCCTTTTGCTCAGAGGTGGGATTTGTCGATTGTCCGAGTGGTCCTGGGCCCTGAGCTGGCTCTGTTGTCTTGGAGATGAAGAATGTTCCACGGGAAAGTGATTGCTCCTGGGGGTCGAGGCCCTCGCCAAAGAGAGGTGTATTCTGACCGCCATCGTTTTTCCTCAGAAGCATCAGTTCTTTGGGGACTTTTGGCCTTAACTGTTTTACTTCTCTTGTGATCCCAAGAGGCAAGTCCTTCTCTTCCCTATAGAGAGAATCATAGGCAAGTCAATGCAAGAAAGACTTTTGGCAGGGAGTTTTCTCCAGGGATGCAGTGGGGTAGGGGTCTTGGAGGGGGGTAACTTGGTGCGGAGCAGCAGGCTGAGTTCCAGCCTCCTAATTCCAGCAGCTTCCCTGAGATGGGCAGCTCCTTACATGGGAGATCAGGCACCTTTTCCAGAAGTCTTCCCATAGCTGGTGCAGCTTCTCCAGGCCTTTCAGCCTGACTTAGCTTGCTCCTACTTCTGAGCTTTTGTGACTGCTACTTCTGCCTGGGCTTGCCTGGCAGGGACAGTGCGGCCATCCTTCAAGGCCTGTCACCAGCCTTCGCCTCTAGCTTTCCTGGCTACCTCAGAGCTTGGAGCTCCTGGGGAATGCCAAGTCTCCGTGGCACTTCTCTTTTATAATTCCCATGGCTAACGGGACTTGGAAGATCACACTCACTCTGTCCCACACCCACCCAATCTGGAAAAGACGTCAAGCAGCTGTGCCAGGCACATGTATGTTTTGAGACACCACCTTCTCGCAGGGTAACACTGAACAATGCACGTAACCTCTCTGAACTCCCATTTTTCCCATCTGTCAGGTGGACGAGGGTGTTGCTGGGATTGTATAAGATAAAGTACTGAGTGATGGCCGGGTTAGAGCTACGGAAGATTCCTGCATTCCAGCCAGACCCCTGTCCGGGTCCTGCTCTGGGGAGGGACCCATGGACGTGGTTCTACAGTTGAGAAGTGGGTAGTGGGTAGAAGAAACGAAAGTCACCCCCTGCTCCCTCCCCCCGCCATGGAGCAGGAATTTGCCTGTACTACCGTCCTGCCATCGTAGGGAAACTCAGTGGGTTCACAGATCTCTTCCTTGAAAAGCTGGCGTCAGGTCTGTCAGCCGCAGCCCCCATGGGAGGAG
Organism: Carlito syrichta; assembly: GCF_000164805.1. NCBI lineage: Eukaryota > Metazoa > Chordata > Mammalia > Primates > Tarsiidae > Carlito > Carlito syrichta. Next base: position 141,309 of record NW_007067482.1, read on the forward strand.
CCAAGCTCAACACAACTCCGCCTCCCTCACCCCTGCCGTGCTCATGAGCACTCCATGTGTGTCCAGTGGGATGTGCCTTTGCATCATGTTCATTTTATAGAATGAGAAAACTGAGGCTTAGAGACCTAAGGGGACCTGCCAAGGTCCTACAAAGTGTCTTCAGGTAGCAGGAGGCACCCAACCCTTGGCATTCCACCCCGCTCTGTATGTTCCAAAGCGCTTGTGCTGGACTTACCCACACTCCCCGCCGCCCCTACACCCAACCCGTATGGCCACAGTATGCTGGTGAGTTGAGGCTGCTTGTTGCCCATTCCGAGGGGAAGGGCCGCTGTCAGCCTGCACGAGAACTACTCCAGCAATCAGGATCAACGCACCTTGGCCGAGGGGCTCAAGGCTTCTACGGAGGCTCTTGGAAAAATTCTCTGAGCTCAAGCTCTGAGTCGGGCCCTTGGGGACAGATTCCCCAGGCTCTGTGCCTTCCGTAGGAGAAATGGGGACAGTGGCAGTTGTCAAAAGCTGGTGGCTAGGAGCACCCAACAGTCTTCAGGAGCAGCGAGGTGGCCCTGCCAGGGATGGAGAGGGAGACAGAAGACGGACGGTTTTGCAGCCACTGAAAGGAATTTTGTGTTGCAACAGCTCCGTATGTTCTGAGGGCAAATGGTTACGCTGTAAAGAGGCCTTTCCATCTCTGCTCAGTTTGCCGTGAACAAGCTGTCCAGGACAGGCAGCAGCTTGCTCTTGAGACCCCGTTTCGTGCAACACCATAGGATGAAAAATGAGCACGGGGAGAGGCACTTGTCCTGGAGATGGGGCCCCGCAAGGGCCACCGGAGGGAGGCAGTTTCACTTGAAATGGTGTCCTTGGGCATGAGTGAGTAGGAGAGAGGCCTGGAGCCTTCCCGGCAGAGGAGGAGACTGGACGAAGGGGGAGGAACTGCAAGGAGTGCTGGGGGTGAGAGAGAAAACGGCATGTTTCAGGAGGTAAAAGCAAGGCGGCCTAGTTGGCGAAATGGTGTGGGGACAAGAGGTCCAAGGGGACAGAAGCACCCTCAGGGCCGATCTGCCATGGGCGGGGTGTCTGCTGGCCATCTGAGCAGCCATGCGGGTCCTTGTCAGCAGGGACGGGAGAGCAGGATGCATTCACAGATGGCAGGTGCAGGGCTGGTGGTCACTGTGGGCGTGATCGAACCCATGGGTATCGATGCCAGCCTTCTGGAGAAGATGGTAGGCAAGTCGGTGATGGTATGAAGGGACAACCAAGCACCAGATGCAGGCACTATGTAAGAAAAGGAGGATCTAGGCGGCCAGGTAGAGCACCAGATGAGTGGGAACCGGGCTTGGGTGGAGAGGGAGGTAGGGGGACACAGAGCCCCCACCCCAGCTGAAGGATCCGGCCTCAACTCAGTCCTCAGTCTCAGGGGAGCACTCTGGGTGAGCTGGGTCATGGAGTCCCACAGGACACCAGGAGGCAAGCTGCTCTGCCAGAATCTGCTCATTACGACAATTTAGATAATGCAAGAACTATGTAAAGACAGACACAAAACCACCTGAATCCCATCATCTCGAGATAATCACTTTTAAACGCTTCCTTATTTAGTATTTTCTTCCATCACGGCCACATCAGATATATAATAAGTGAATATTTATTTTATATGCATGAGATAAAAATGAATATTTTTATTTAAAAAATATAATTGGGATCACATCCTCTCCAGTTTGGTACCATGATTTTTTTTTTCTCTCAGCTCATGGAATGAATAGTTTACTGAGAACTCTTCAAAATTCAAATGAAAAGGCTGCCTAGTCACCCGTGATACTGACATGCCAAAATCTACTTTTCTATTTTCTCATTGTTGGGCTTTCAGTTTGTTTTGCATCGCCCACTTTTATAAATAATGTGATGATAAATACCTTTGACTACATATCTGGTTATTTCCTTAGAATAGATTCTTGGAAGTGGGATTACTGAGTCAAAGGTTACGACTATTTTAAGGCCTGAGATATATATAAAATGTCAAATTACTTTCCAGAAAGATTGTACTTATTTCCACTCCCTGGCTGTGCATGTCAGCCTCCCAGAGGCCATCACAAGCATCGAAATCGATCGCCACATCCCCCTTTGCTGTGACAATCGAGACATGGGAACCTGTCCTCCTTTTCGTTTTTCTTGCCATTAACATTGAACAAGGTTTTAGACATAGATTTACCTATGCACAGGCAGGTGTGTGTGTGTGTGTGTGTGTGTGTGTGTGTGTGTGTCTGTGTGTGTGTGTGTGTGTGTGTGTGTTTTGGTTCATATTCTTCGTTCTTTTCTCTACTTTAATAGCACAAATATTTAAATGTTAGTAGGAGAAAAGGGCTCTCTCCCAAACCATCTCAGATCTGTTGTCTTTCATAGCAAAGTCCGTGGCAAGGTCATGGCCATAGCTCTGACCCCTTGAAGCTCTTTGAGGACCAGGTCGTCGTCTCACTTATTCCTGAACTTCCTCTCCCACCCCCCACACTGTCTTTGTGTGCTGCACACAAGAAGTACTCAATAAATGTTGAATTAAATTGGACACAATTAACGCTGCCAGCAAGCCGAGACTTCTCTCTTTAGCCTGGGGGTAGAACTGAGCCTTCCAGAGATGTAGAGTATTTGCTCTTCTGTGTCTTTCTCACAGACCTCAGGGAACGGAGGAGGGTGAGGTTAGCTGAGGACAAGCTGCTCTCTGCGTTGACAGAACCATCTGGAGCCTGAATCTGGGAGAGCTTGGTCCTGAGACAGCGCTGCTCAGTCCCATGCAGCCATCACCCCTGTCCCCACCCTGATCGGGGTGCCCTCACCCCGCCCCCACCCACAAGCCGTGATTCATTCTGTTAAAAACAATCTCCATTCTCAACCTTTCTGGTCTCTCTCTCCCCGATCACCCCGTCAGCCATTCCCTGTCTCAAGTATTTCTGTCCCTGGCACCTTAACTGACTTTCCATATTTTTCTGTCCACAGCTCATTAAAATCCCATCTTCCTGCATATGGTGATGCTGGAAGTGTTGCCTTCTGGGTTCCAGGTACTTTTTATTTCAGAGTCTTTCTACTCGACGGCATTCTTGGCCTTTTGCTGGGGAGGGAGATGATGAAAATCAATTTGTCTCTCACCACCACTTCCAAAATATCTTGGGCAATGCCAAGAGAGGTATCCAGTGGCACACGCAAGCCCATGGAGAGATTACCTCTTCGGCCTCGCCAAGTGTTTATTACCAGGCCATCACCGAGCCCCCTGCGAGCTCCTTGTCCGCCTGTCTCTACAATGTGAACAAGAAGTCCTCTGCGGGTCCTGCTTCAGAGTCTCCCCCTACCAGGGACCCTCCTTCTCTACAGATTTCTGCCTCTTCACCTCCGCAAACTCGTGTCTTTTTCACAATAGCCCAAGGCTGAGCTGATACCTTTATGCCCATTTTTTGGGCGGAGAAACAAAAGACCTAGAAATCGGTTCACATGGCTTTTCCAGTGACTTCTGGATGGGAAGTGCTCCCACCAAGCCCAAGGCACCTGCCGTTCTGGATGTTTCAGTGAAAACTTGTCCTTTCCGGAAGCAAGCTGAGATGTGGGATGGCCACTCACAGGACTGGGGCAGTGTTCCCAGTGGCAAGAGCCCCCTGGGAGAGCCCCTCTCTGGTGGTGTGAGGTTGTCTGATCAAGTGGGAGGAAGGACACAGAAAGAGGTTTTAGAGGGTCTGAACAAAACTTCCAGTGAACTAAACAGCCTTTGGCCATGACCGTAGACCTCCAGGGGCCTGTTGAGAGGATGTGGGTGCTTTTCTGTCCCAAGCAGGATGGGCCCAATGGCCTGGATCCCAGGGGGCACGAGGCAACCAGTTTTTAGTGTCAGTGCAGACTCTACCCCTGCCTGTCCCCAGGGCAGAGTTTCTAATAGGAGCCGCGGGTATTTTTAGCCTCACATGTGCAGGCACAGGACACGGCGAGCTGGACAGGAACAGCTAATAAGCCATGGCCCTTATTAAGTTGGGAAGGATGAAATGAGGGGAGGAGAGGGAGCCTGGTGGAACTTTTCATAGGCCTCATTTTCAGAGGACTCTCTTTCCATAATTCACAGAGAAAGATTGAGGTCAGGGTGATTATGCACAGCTCCAGTGGCAGGAACCGGAAAGTGGGGCATGTTCACGTCCTGTGGCCTGCAAGTCCAGTCCCCCTCTGCCCCCAGCCCCCAACTCTGCCCTCTGGGCAAGGAGGTTGGGCCTTGGAGATGTGCAGCTTGGGAATGGGTTTGTTAAGCTACAGGGATGGGAGTGGGGATTGGGGTTCTTCCGAAGGCAAGGTTAGAAGCCATTTCCCAATATGCTCCTTGAAGCCGTGGGGATAGCTGATGGGTGTCAACCAATGATGGGTTCACAGATGAGGAAAGAGTGGCTCAGAGAGGAGCAGGAACTTGGGAAGTGACACAGCCAGGATTCATACTCAGTGTCCTAGACCAAGGCATACCATTATTTCCTCCCAGTGACAGTCAGTTGTGTTTAAGACTCATTATTCATTTTACTTCACCCACAGACATTTTTTTCTCTGCCAACTCTGAGTCTGGAGCTCCATCCCTAGAAGGGGACATGAGGACGACACCCTTCCTGCTCTCCAGAAGCCCTCTGCTTAGTGAGGGACACAGAGGAGACTCCCAGCTGAACTCAGTGAGGTCAGTAGGCAAGCTTACCATGTGGGAGACCCTGGCAGGTTTCCAACCTTTGACATTGAGCGTGAGGACAGTCAAAGCCTTACTAGTGCAGTCAGTTCTCCTTCTGGATGGCTTCTTCTGAGGGGGAGACTGGGATAGGACCAGAGAGGGCAGTGTGCCCTCAGCCCTCTCCTGGGCTCTGTGGCTCGAAGCATTGCCAAGTTTGGAGTCTGTGGCAGGAGTCCCTTAGTGAGCGGGCGGATAAAGCTGGAATGGAGGTGGCACCCGGGACCTGCTATGGTCAACTGCTCTCTCCCTCACCACCCCAAGCTGGATGGTTTAAGGCCAGTGGCAGAGAAAATGAAGACATTGATTTGCGGTGAAGGCACTGCAGTGAGTTCGTTGCAGCCTTCCTGCCTCAGCCCAAAGCCAACCATGACATGTGCCTCTGTCCATCTGCTTATCCATCCACCATTCCATCCTCTCCTACACAGAGCACCACGCCTTTGCATCCAGCCCCTCTGTACACCTTCCTTTCACGCTGTCACCCACCCCATGTAGCTATCCCTTCCATCGCTCTCCAGACATCACTCTGCAATCCATCTGGCGACCCCGCCATCTTTTCCACCTAACCTGCTCCAACCATCCAACCATTCCTTATTCATCTATTTGCCCCTCAACCCATCCTGTTGCCAGTCCTTTATTCCATCTGGGAGCGGATACTACGTTCTAGGCCTATGTCGGGTGTGGCGGAGACAGAGAGATTCACACGTCTCTGTCTTGTAGTTGACCTAGAAAATCATGTGCAGGTCCACCTATGAGGGGAACAATGGAATTGGAAAGGAGGTCCTGAGGAGAGCACCTCAAAGAATCTGGCTGAAGGAAAACAGGGAGCTGAGTGAGGAACCACCAAGATGCTTGGCTCTCTCCTTTCTGGAAAGATGTAGAAGAAAGAGCATCAGAGAAGAAAAGGAAGGGAAAACAAGGAAGGGAGAGAAGGAGGAAGGAAGGGAGGGGGAAGAGGGGAGGGCGCTGTGGTCTGAATGTTTGTGTCCCGTCCAAATTCATTGAATTGGCGTGTGTTGAATCGTTGCCCAAGCTGGCGGGATTAAGAGGTGGGGCCTTTGGGTGGCGATTAGCTCCTGAGGGTGGAGTCTTCATGAATGGGATGAGTGCCCTTATAAGAGCAGTCTCCGAGACCCGCCTGGGCAGCAAGACCTCATCTCTACAATAAATCAAAAAATCAGCTGGGTGTGGTAGCGCATGCCTGTAATTCCGGCTCCTTGGAAGGCTGAGGCGGAAGGATCGCCGGAGCCCAGCAGGTCGAGGCTGCGGTGGCCGGGAGCGGCCCCTGCACTCCAGTCTGGGCGACAGAGTGAGACTACAACTCAAAAGAATAAATAAATAAATAAGAGCAGTCTCCCTCCCGCTCTTTGTATCACGTACCAGATGAGTCCACAGCCAGAAGGTACCGTTTTTGAACCAGAAGGCATGCTTCCACCAGACACCAAATCTGCTGGCACCTTGGACTTCCCAGTGTCCAGAATCGTGAGAAAAAATTTCTGCTGTCCATAAGCCACCCAGTCGATGGTATTTTGTTCTAGCAGCCTGAATGAACTAACGAGGAAAGAAGGAAAGGAAAATACATGTATTGGGTACCCACGCTACGCTGAGACCCACGCGAGGCACTTCGTAATCTTCCCAACAACTTTTTGAGGTAGTTACCTGCATTTTAGAGATGAGAGACTAGGCTCAGAGAGGACATCTGTTTGGCGTGAACACAACACAAAGAGCGGGGCTAGGCTGGTGTGCTTGTGAATACAGGGCTTCGGAAGGAAGGTAGAGGGCAACTGAAAAGCATGCTCCTTGACAGATGACTTCCGGACTGCACTGCCCAAAGGTGTGTGGGGAGAGGAACCACGTCTATTGGCTCAGACGGTGCCCAGCGAGAAGGAGGTCATGGGTCATGCACAGCTGTTGGAGCCTGATGCCAGGCTGATGTCCCCTTTTGTCACGGAACTGGAACATCCCTTGTGGCTGTGCCAGACCCAGGATCCTACTGGAAGACTCCTGGCCCCAGATTCTCTACCCTTAGGCCAGATCTGTGGGTATTCACATAGTCTGGCTCTGCTTTTCTGCTCCTGAATCTCCTCTTGGGACTGGGGCCCCGAGGGAGGAGAGGTCAATTTTACCTCCCACTGCTAAGGCTTTTGGCAGGGCTTCATGCTTCTCAGACTCAGGCCCCTCTGGCATCCAAGGTGTACACAGTTTTCTGCCTGTTGGGAAGATTACGAAGATCGGTGAGAGTGTCTTGCGTGGGTCTCTGCAGAGTGTGGGTACCCAATACATATATTTTCCTTTCCTTCTTTCCTCCTTAGTTCATTCAGGATGCTATAACAAAATACCATCGACTGGGTGGCTTATTGACAACTTATTGAAATTTTTTCTCACAGTTCTGGACATTGGGAAGTCCAAGGGGTCAGCAAATTTGGTGTCTGGTGGAAGCATGCCTTCTGGTTCAAAAATGGCACCTCTGGCTGTGAACTCATCTGGTACAAGGTACAAAGAACGGAAGGGAGACGGCTCTTATAAGGGCACTTATCCCATTCATGAAGACTCCACCTTCATGAGCTAATCGCTGCCCAAGGGCCCCACCTCTTAATCCTGTTACCTTGGGCGATGATTCAACACATGTCAATTCAACATATGAATCTGGGGGAAACCAACATTCAGACCACATCATTCCTAGAATGTTCTGGATCTACACCCAGCTCTCACTGCTCGATGCCACCAAACTGTCCCCTGACAGTTCTGATGAGGACCATTGATTGATGACCTCTGTCCCAAGGCTGGAGCATTCCCAAATGGTTAGGTAGTGGCCCAGGCAACTAAGGGCTCTAGTGACACTGCAGGGTGAGGGGCTTGATCAGGGTGAGGCACACGCCTTCTCCCCAGTGCATTACCTGTTGACTGGGGATGGGCGAGGGTGTCAGTGCTAACCGGAGAGTCTAGACCTACAGATGCCTCATATGTGAGCCCTGCAGGCAACCCACAAGCCCGCATGTCTTGTTTCCTGCAGCCAGTCCATCTGTCTGCTGAGAAACCGATTTGGCTTTGTTTTCGCCTACCCCAGAGAGCAGAGTTGAGGGGAACAGGAGCGCAGGTGCCCACGTCCGGGCGCTGGGTGCAGTGGACCGGCCACGAGCATGGGGGCCCCAGAGAGGCCAGGAAGGAGGATCCAGGGAAGGGGAGAGTGGCCGCTCTAGGTCTGAGCCACTCTGCTATCCTTCCCCCCCAGCCTTCCCCTTGGCATGGCCGGGCCGCCCACCGGCCAGCCCAGCTGTCTTCCTTGCGCACTTTAAAATCCCTGCCAGGAAGAGAGGAGGGAAACATGAGCCCGGCCTTCTCCCACTGCATCCTGCCATCACGCCCTCCCTCCAGCCGGGGGTGGGGGTGGTGGGGACAGGGAAGGACGGGCTGGGGTAGAGCTTCTGGGCCCAATTGCCTCTGGGCTGTCGCCGTGGTGGGCTGCCTGCGGGGTGCTTGGAGCCACTTGATGCAAAGTCTCCCCTCTGGAGCCCGCATGCACGTAGTGGCTGCTGGGGTCTCCTCCGGCATCTGGACACCTGTTAGACTAGTTCAGTGTGGCAGAGTCTCTCCTGCCTCCCCTTCCCTTTGTCTTGGAGGGCCCTGGTGGGTGTTTTTATTGTCATCCTAAAGACCATCTGGGGACTAGGGAGTTGAAGCCCCAAGCATCCCAGGCAAGTCACAGCCTTAGTCTCTGCCTCTGTAACCCAGCAACAGTCACACCTGCTGTCCAGGGTAGCCAACTTGAGAAAAGGCAGAGTGTGGTGTCTGTAAGCAGCCAGGCACACTGTGGTGACTGTTCACACACCAGCTCACCCCAGCCAAAGGCACAGCCACAGACACACAACCACAGCTGCCTTCCTCATTCCAGGGACATCTCTGGCACACGGGACGGGAAGAACAAGGGTAAAGACGGTTCTTGTGATGTGTCTCACGCCGGGGCCGCCAGGCGTTGGGGTAGGGGAGTTTTCTGTTTGTGTTTTCCTAGAGCAACCTACTTCCTGGCACATGACAGGTGCAATTCTGTGTGTGTGTGTTTCACGGATTTGTGTAACTAGACCATTTGAACCCTAGGTGCCCTACTGGAGCTGTGGGCTGTTGGAAGTGTCCTTTCACTTTCTGGTCCTGGTTTCTTCATCTGAAAAATGGGTATATTGATTCCTAACTGAAAAGCTGTTCCGAATTCAGTACCTGGCCTATCCAGCCCATAGGGGTTCCCTTGACAGCTGTGCCTCTGCCCCAGTGCAGAGATTCTCCTTAAGCTGCTTTCGGGTCTGATCCAGAGAAGCAGAGAGGGGAATGGTGGGGGCCCAGAGCGGGGGGGGGGCGGGGGCAGGGGAGCCCTAGCTTCTCACCAGACACTAATGCATTCTGAAAAATGAGGTGGGCGGAGCCAGCCCGCAGGTCATCCGCACAAGGCCATTTCTGGTCTCAGCCTGCAGGAGAAGTCAGGCAGGGGCATTCCAACCAGCCTGGCCTCTCCTTCATCTCCTGGCAAGGGAGGTGACTAGGATGGGGGAAGGGATGCAGGACCTCTTAATTACCGTGGCCATGTCCTCTCAGTGAGGGCGGTCAGAGCTGGCCTGGTGTCTACAGAAGGCCTAATCCCCCTGGTGCTGCCTTGGACCTGGAAAAGGCCTCCCATCTCCTCACCCCACTTCCCTGGAGGCCTGGCTTCTGGCTCCTGGAGTCGCCATTGCATAAGCTAATGGGGAGCCTGGCCTGTCTCTCTGGGCTACCCAAGGCAGGCTGAGCCCAAGGTTGGGCCAGGCCCTGCACCACAGTGGTGACAGTGACCGGTGTGTGGCAGGACAGTTTGCACTCCCCAGGTGGTCGCTGAAAAACTGCCACCAAGGGAGGAGTCTCCGTGATGACAAGGAGCCTCTGGCCAAGGCCTGACAGCCATCTGTTCCCAGCTATCAGCCTGGAGGCCTCCAGGGAGGGAGAAGACAGGGGAAAAGAGAAAGAGAGAGAGACACAAGGTAGACGGAGGGACAGAGAGAAACACAGAGACATAGGGACAGTGAGAGACAAAGAGACAGAGACGGGGAAATTAACAGAGAGACACAGAGATATGGGGACAGGGAGAGAAAAAGAAAGAACCACAGAAAGGCAGAAAAACAGGTGAATGTAGAGAAAAGGTGGCTAGAGAAAAGGAGACAAAGAGACATGACAGAGAATGAGAGACCCAGAGACAGGGAGAAAAATAGACGGAGACGGAGAGAGATGAGAGAGACAGAGACAGAGGCAGCCAAGGAGACACTAGAGAGAAACAGAGTCGGAGACAGGGCAGTCTGGGAAAGACAGATAAAGGAGAGGGTACATGTTGGGGGAGGGAGGCTGCGGTCGGAGTGGGGGTAAGAGACAGGAATGCGCTGGACAACTCACTGGTACAAGGAGAACGCATGCCCTATGACCCTTTTGGCCTCCGCACGTTCAGAGGGAAGTAGCCACGCTTGACCACAGCCTCTGGGTCTGGGGTCCCGACCGCAGTGATCGCACATCAGTAGGCAGCCGACTTAAGGGCTGATCAAGCTCTGGGACCCAGCCCATTCCAGAGTCTGAGTCACAGGGTCCCACACCTTGGAGTCCCTAGTGGGCAGGGGCAGACAGGAGTCAGGGCAGGGAGGGCCCAGAGGGTGCTCTTTCTACAGACCACGGAGCTCTCTACACTCTTTTTTCATCAGCCAGTGATCCCTCAGGAAGGCTTGGGTGCTCTCCATTTGCCCCTGGGCGGGCAGATTGGGAGGTACCTCAGAGGTCAGGACCCAGCCCCAGTCACTCTGTGCTGTCAGGGAGATTCAGTGGCTGGGCCAAGGCAGTAAAGACACATGGCACGTTCATCCGTCAAGCTATCGGCCAAGGGCCAGGCTCTGTCCCGAGTATCATTTCATCTTATTCTCTTGAGTAGCTTAGGGATTTTTTTTTTCTTTTCTTGTCAAGATGTAGAGGACAATTCAGGGTTAGGTATACAAAGGTCATGGTACAGGTAAAGTTTGGGCTTCACTTTGGTCCCCAGTTCACCAGGTTTGAGATCAGGTACCCTTATTGATGAAGGGTGCTCCCCCCTCCCCTGGCAGTTTTCCTCTATTGCCAATTCCTTTCTTGTAGAATTATAATAATGATTCACAGTCAGATTACGAGTGAGAGAGAACATGTGGTACTCAGTTCTTTGTTTCTGTGATAGATCACTGAGTATGATCGACTCTAAATCCATCCAAGTTGCTGCGAAATCCATAGGTTTGTTCTTCTTTATGGCTGTGTAATATTCCATCATGTATCTGTACCACATTTTTAAAATCCAGTCTACTTTCGATGGACAGCACGGTTGGTTCCATGTTTTTGCTATTGTGAATAGTGCTGCGATAAACATGTGTGTGCAGGTACCTTTTTCATAGAGTGATTTGAATTCTTCTGGGTATAGTCCCAGAAGGGGGATTGCAGGGTTGAATGGAAGGCCGATTTTTATATCTTTTAAGAATCACCACACCATTTTCCACGGAGTACCGAGATTGTACGAGTTTACACTCCCACCCACGGTGTCGAAGTGTTCCCTTTTTCCCACATCCTCTCCAGCATCTGTTGTTTTTTGAGTTCCTAATCATGGCCATCCTACCTGGAGTTAGGTGCTATCTCAGTGTGGTTTTAATTTGCATTTCTTTGATGGTTAGTGAGGCTGAGCATTGTTTCCTGTAATCTTAGGGATTTTTACTGATCCCACCTCAGGAGTGAAGAAAAAAGCGGCCCACAGAAGGCAAGTAACATGCCCAAGGCCACACAGCTCGTCGGTCACAGAGCCTGGACCAGAATCCAGGTGGGTCTTGCCCTGAAACTCGTGCTCGCCCCATCGTCTGCCCTGTGCCTCCCAGGCTGAGATGCCAGGCTCCGCTCTTGGCTCCGCCCCCGGCCCCGCCCCCTCCACCCCATCCAGTCCCTGTCCCAGCCCGCCAGGCCAGCTCCACGACCGCTCTCCCTCCTCACCACCTTTTCCCTTCTTCCTGAATTCAGCCTTCACACCTCTTGCCCAGACCTAGGAGGCATCTTCTGACTAGCTTCCCCCGAAGTTGTTACCCAAAACACTGGAAGTGAGTGAGAGGATTTCAGGGAGCATCCTTCCAGGTACCCTAGAAAACAAAGCCCCGGGCAGATTCTCCAGCCAGCACTTTGTGAGACAAGGATGGGCGTGGGACTACTCGGCCGGCAGTGAGAGGGGGAGGCACATTCACGGGTGCACCACGGAGTTGGTCCCCGTCTTTGGAAGCAAAGCTCGTTTCTTTAGGTGCGTTGTTTCCAGATAAAACATCATGGAGCATCTTTCCTGGAAACCGCACGTGTGTGTGGCGAGGGGTTTGTTTCTCCTCCTCCCTGTCTCTCACCCTGCACTGGTGAAAACTCACCCGTGAGAGACCTCGATGTCCTGCACTTCTGGGCTGTCATTCGGGCAGCCGTGGGACACGTTGACGGGGTGTTTGGGCTGCGGCCCCTCCCACCATGGTGGACACGAGGGAAGCTGCCAAGCCCAGACCTCACCCCTGGGAAGGCAGAAGTGGCTGGCAGTGCTGGGAGAGAGTGAGGTGCCCGTGCCCAGGCTGTCCCAAGCTCTGCTAAGGATCACGCACTGGGTGTGGTACGGGAGGGCCTTTTTTATCGGTAAGCAGGATGGCACAGAGTAAATTCAGCAGCAAAGTGTGAATCAGTAGAGTCAGGCTCATGCTGCATTTCAAAAGATATAGACGAGACTGGGCTGGGTGGCTCGGCCTGTCATCCTAGCACTTTGGGAAGCCGAGGCGAGTGGGCGAATGTGGGCCTGGGGCCACAGGGTGAGGCTGCCCTGGGAGGAGGGCTTGGGGTCCCGTAAAACTGTGTAAACCCAAGTCTTCATTTTGAGAACGCTTGGGTTGCCCTGACCTGCTGTTTCTCATCAGCCCTTGCCACCCGGCCAGGGCTCGAGGCCAGCCACGAGGCTTACAGTCGTGAACTCCCCGCCGCCAAGCTGGCTGCCTCCTGCTACCAGCTAGTCCTGCCTGAGGAGTGAGCTGAGGATTGAGAAGGTTGTTTAGGTGTCAGCTGGCTAGGAGGGGAGCTGCCTGGCGAGGGTCAGCCCCCAGGAGCTGAGCCCACCCTGGGCTAGCGGGTGACGCTGTGAGTTCATTGCTTCCTTGACCGTGAAGACAAGTCAAGGACACATCACGGAGCTGCTTTTAGCAAAGCTGACTTCCAGGATCTTCTAGATCACTTTCTGTCCAGTTCACGCTCACGAAAACGTCATTTGTTTCTTCTTTTAACTTAACTCAGTGGCTCTTTAGGGAAACTGACATTCACACCTTGTAGGTTGCCGATACGTGAAGGCACCTTGCGTTTTCCCTTTGGCTTGGCTCCTGGTTAATAAAACACATCTGACTGCCACATTTTCATCAAAAGGCCGCCACCTCCACTTCTGTCCCCTCTATCACTTCCACCTCCTTCTCTACCACTTCTATACCTATTTCTATCCCCACTTTGCATCTCCCACCCCCGAGGATTCGTCCCGTGTCTTAGACACCCTCAATTGTCAAAGCAGCAGGCAGCCAAAGGGAGCCTGACAGGTGCAAAGGAGCAGAGAACACAGATGAGAACAGCACCCTTCTCTCCTCTCCCTGAACCTGTATTTAGGACTCTGGTCAGATACTGTGCTGGGTGCCTTCAGCCTCTGCCCATTCCTTCAGCCCTGACACTCATAGCCTGCATACTCCAAAGTTGGGCAGTGCAGTCTTGACCAGGGAGCTCTGGGGCCTGGGTTCTATGCAGCTGGTTCATGTGGCACGGCTGCCCCAGGTGACAGGTGCTGTCTGTTCTCATTGGCCGGCTCCCGTGTGGTGTGGATTATTAAGTATTTTGCATAACACCGGTGCTACCGCGTGCTAACTGTGACTCAGTTCATGCCACTTATGGATGGGGCCAGTGGTAATTTTGGTGATGACAAGGCTTTCTTGCCAATGCTCCCTGGATTCTGGAGGACTGAAATGCCTGGATCATTGAACCAAATATCTTAAATGAAAATAGAACCAGTGCACGTTGAAAAGATGGAATCTGGGATCTGGCAAATCATTCCAGAGCCCAAGAACGGGTTTTTAAGTATGACCAACCAGATCGTGACTGTGGAATGCATGATGGCATGCTTCACCCCATCAAAATCCTTATGCTGAAGCCTCACCCCAATGCGACGGTATTTGGGAGGTGATTAGGCCGTCAGGGCGGGGTCCCCACGAATGGGATGAGTGCCCTTATGAAGACCCCAGAGAGCTCTCTTGCTCCTTCCTCTTGTGAGGAGAAGGGAAAGGTGGGCAGCCTGCAGCCTGGGAGAGCCCTAGCCAGCATCCGACCATGCTGGTACCCTCATCTCAGACTTGCAGTCTCCAGCACTGTGAGGAATATATTTCTATTGTTTCCAAGCCACTCCGTCTATGATGACTTGTGATAACAGCTCGGATTAAGACAACCATCCAAATCAAATATGAGTTCTGAGGCCCTCTGAGCCATTTTCGCCGAGAGTATTGCCAAGTTGTTTGCCTCCGATATGAACGCACTCCTCCCCAGACCACACACAACCCCTCTGCACATGAAATTTAAATTCGGCCGAAAAGACCAGTTGCTACTCTGGGGTCTCTGATGTTATGGAAACATTTGAGGAAACGCTTTAGGGGTATCTTAGATGGCTACAGTCGGAGTCCTTGGTGTGAGGAGAGCCAGCAAGGGAGCAGGGGAAGTGGAAGGTGGGTTTCCATCGTGGAAGGATGGCTCTTCCAGAGTCAGCCACAGAGCAGGAGACGGTGCTGCTGGGGACAGCAGTGCTCTCCCACCTCTCATGTGAGCAGCAGTGACGTCTGATGCCACTGAGGGTGGCTGTGAGTGAATGGACTGCTTATATCTGACCGGTAGGAGCGTGAACTGTTTACGTTTGGAGTTACTTGACAGTTTCTGGTCACGTTAAAGTGTACACACCTCATGACCCAGCTCAGATCATGCACAAGTTGCTTGTCACCGCGGAGTTTGTAAAACGTAAGAATTGGGGAACGGCCACAGCAAGGTATGGTTGTGTAACTCATGGACTTCTCTCCCCCTGGACTGGAGTATGGAGTATGGTACAGTGGTCGCCTTGCATGAGTGGGATCTATGCAGATCCGTGCGGTTAGCATCTAAACACAACCCTGAACAATAAACTGGGGTTAGAAGGATGTTAGGACAGCATGGCATCATTCAGGTTTCGTTTTAAAGTATTCCAAAACAATATGACTTATTGTCTACAGATAATGCATGTGTGGGAAAAGTTTAAACACCAAATGGCACATGCTGTGGCTTCAGATCAGTGATTCCTTTGGGGGAAGAGGGAGGGTAGTTGGAGAGAGATTCCTAGAGACAGTCAATACATCTGGAATATTTTATTTTCTTTACAAGAAGATCTGAAGCAAACACAGGAAAAAAATGTTAACCTTTGCTCAGTCCTAATGGTTCGTGTGGGCACATGGATGTTTGCTACATTACCAGCTGTGCTTTTCTGTGTGCATGAAATATTTCATAATAAAAACAATCAATGTGTAAAGGAAAAGGAAAACCCAGAGTCCCGCCTTTGAGAAGTATTTAAACAGAGGCCGTGTGAGTGTCTGCTGGGGATGGTGAAGAGATGCGTCCTGCACTGGGGGTTTGGCCTGAACGGCCTAAAACCAGAAAAAGAAGGTCTGAATCTTGCCTTGGCTTCATGGCCTGTGGGACATCCCAGTGGGTGGCAAAGCGCCCACCTCTCTGAGCCGCTGCTTCCTCACCTGTCAGATGGGATGCTGAGAGCCAGGGAGGCTGTGGGCAGGGAGCAGCATGTAACACAGTGAGGGTCGGGGTGGGCAGAACCATCCTCGGAGACCTCCGGCGACAGAGAGGCTGTCGAGTAAAGCTTGAACGAGTGTGTGGGGTGGGGCGTTGAGCCCACTTTCAGAAGTGGCCCTCCTATCTCTTCCAGGACCACACTGCCCTCTCTGTATAAGAAAGGGGTATGCGGGTGGTATCATCGTTAGGCACCAGGGTCAGGGTGAATCCACACCATCACCCACCCAGTCACTGCCACTTGTTCACGTGCCACCTCTCCGAGCTTCTTCTTGCTTCTAAAAATGAGTAATAGCACCAGCAGCTGCCTCGTCGGCTATTCTGAGGAATGAATGAGAGTTTCCAGAGAGAATGCTTAGCACAGACCTTGGCACTCAGTGAGCAACTAGCAGATGTTCACGCTTACTGTGACCATTGTTGCTTCTGGGCTGGAGCCTAAAAATAACTCCTCAGAAGACTCTGCTAGCTCAGATTCAGGGATATTTATGACTTGAAAATAAGGCCAAGGAGAATATGGTTCTGAATCCAAGACTGTCATAATTCTGGGTGATTTCCTTCCTAAGTAGATAGGCTGTAGCGTTTGTGACTGTGCCCCAAAGGAGGGGGCGGCGGATGGCCAAGACTCTGGCAAGAGGCCACTGACGTGGCCGACGGGCACCTCTCCCTCCAACCACCCTCATTCTGGGGGTTCCCGGGCCCTTTATAAATGCTCCCCTGGGTCTCACTCTTGCTCTCGGTGTCTTTTCCGTCCTGGCTTTCTACCTGCTCATTCCACCTCGCTTTAGCTCCAGCTACGTGCCGGGCACTCGGCCCCTGTCTTCGTCTGCGCCTCCATTTGCCACGGCCTGGGCAAAGCTGCATCTCTCTCCATCTCCCCATAGCGTAGCCGGTGAGATTTCAGCAGTGCAGCTCCGGGCGTGCCACATCCTGGCTCACATCGTTCCAGTAGTTTCCCCTCATCAGGATGAAGCCCCCATCCTCAGCATGGGGGCCTCAGCATCACTTTCAGCTCAGCTCTCACCCATCCTTTATGGTCCTCTGGCCCCACGGTGCCAGCTTCCAGGACTTAACTCCGCTGAATGGCGTGGGCCACGTGCCCCTTCAGTTCGCAGCGGGTCTTCAGGAGTAAAGCAGATGGCTTTGCCGACACCTGAAGCCTGGAACAATCCAGGAGATGCCGCCATCCACCAAGGACCCCGTCTTGGGTGGCTTCTACGCATCCTCTCCTGGTCCAGCCTCCTGTCTGAGCTCTCCACTGCAGCCTGACATCCCCTCTCCAGTTACCTCACGGTCTCAGGTCGGGGGGCCTGGACTTCCTGGAGCTCTCCCATCTCCAAGCCCCCCTCCTCCCTGGTCATTAGCTCCTTCTGCCCTCTCGTCCCTCCCCACGGTGCATGGTGTCTTCAATGGACCATCCAGTAGCTCTCTCCTTAGCTCCCAGGAGTCTCTCCTATCAGTCTTCTACAGCACATACCCAACAAGCTCACATCCAACAAGCTCAGTGCAGCAACCTAAGGAACAGAGAGCCCTGCCAGGCGGGGCCTCCAGTGGAAGCTGGCCCAGAGGTGGTACCTGTCCTCCTTTGTGGCGCGGGCCACCTGGTCTGCATCCTTCTCCGGAACACCTCAAATCTTCATCCCTTTCCTTCTCAGCCCTCCAACGAATCTCTTCCCAGCTCCCCCGCCGGCAGATGGCCTCATCTCCTACTCTCGCCCAGCCCTGGCTGACTCACACGAAAGCACCCGCGCTCTGCCTCCTGCAGGGCAATCCCACCTGGGGGATGCTGTGTCTTCTTCTTCCTCTTCCTCTTCCTCCTCATCCTCTTCTTCCTCCTCCTTTTTTTTGCAAATCTCTTCAAATTTATTTATGGATTTAACAAAATTCCAGTCAAATTCCAGCAGGATTTTTTTTCTGGATATAGACAAGTTGATTCTAAAGTTCTAAGGAAGGGCAAAGGAATTAGAAGAGCTAAACCCATTTTATCTTTTTAAAATTTTGTTTAGAATTGGAGGTCCATGTGAAGACTTGTTACACAGAGATACAGAGTGAAGGTGAGATCTGGGCTTCTAATAAGCCTGCCCCCGACCCTGGTGGCGAGCATGGTACCCAGCGGTTGGCTTTGCCTCCCTTATTCTGTCTTCCCCCCTTCCCACTTAAGCAGTGCCCAGTGTCTGTTGTTCCTATCTTTGTGCCCATGTGTGTCTAGGGATGGGTACCTACTGATGAGAACATGGGGTCTTCGGTTCTCTGTTTCTGTGATAATTTGCTTAAAAGATGGCCTTCAGCTGCATCCATGCTTTTGCAAATAACATGATTTTGCTCTTATTTTAATGGCTGTATAGTATTCCATAGTCTACCATTGATGGGCACCTAGGTTGGCTCCCTGTTTTGGCTATTGTGAATAGTGCTGCAATAAACATACAAGTGCAGTCGTCTTTTTGGTAGAGTGATTGAGGCTCCTCAGGAGTAGGATTGCTGGGTCGAATAGTGGTCTGTTTTTAGTTCTTTGAGAAGTTTCCAAACTGCTTTCCACAGGAGCTGAACTGGCTTGCATTCCCACCACCAGTGGACGAGTGTTCCTTCCACAGCCTTGCCAATGTCTGTTGCTTTCCGACTTCTTAATAATACTCATTCTGACCAGTATGAGATGACATCTCATTGTAGTTTTGATTTACATTTTTCTGATGAGTAGTGATGTTGAGTATTTTTCATATGTCTGTTGGTTACCTGTATGTCTTCCTTTAAGGAGTGTCTTTTCATGTTCTTTGTCCACTTTTTTTCCTTTTTTTATTATAAAGATGTGGGGTACAATTCAGGGTTAGATATACAAATACTGATTATGCAGGTACCCTTGTTGATGAGATGTGCCCCTCCCTCCCCTAGCAGTTTCCCTCAACTGCCAGTCCCACCCCCCTCCCCTGACAGTTTACTACTACTGCCAGATTTTCTTATAGTATTATAATTGTTGAAGATCTGCTTATGAGTGAGAACATATGGTACTCTGTCCTTTGTTTCTGTGATAGATCACTGAGTATGATTGACTCCAAATCCATCCAAGTTGCTGCGAAGTCCATATGTTTGTCTTTCTTTATGGCTGCATAATATTCCATTGTGTATATATACTGCATTTTTGAACCATTTACAGCTTCATTGGGCAGCATGGTTGGTTCCATGTTTTTGCTATTGTGAGTAGAGCTGCAACAAACATACGTGTGCAGGATCTTTTTTGTAGAATGATTTGAGTTCCTCTGGGTATATTCCCAATAGGGGGATTGCTGGGTCATGTGGAAGGTCAATTTCTAGTTCTTTCAGAAATCATCACACTGTCTTCCAAAGAGGTTGTACTAGTCTGCATTCCCATCAGCAGTGTAGAATGTTCCTTTCCCCCGCCCCCCATCCTCGCCAGCATCTGTTGTTTGTTTTATTAATGATGGCCATTCTTACAGGGATTAGGTGGTATCTCAGTGTGGTTTTGATTTGCATTTCTCTGATGGTGAGTGAGGCTGAGCACATTTTCATGTGTCTGTTGGCTACCCGTTTATCTTCTTTTGAGAAGTGTCTGTTCATGTCATTTGCCCACTTTTTAATGGTGCTGTTTGGGTTTTTTCCTTTTAGTGCATTTGAGTTCCTTGTAGATCCTAGATGTTAGGACTTTGTCAGATATACAGTTGGCAAATATTTTTTCCCATTCTGCGGGTTGTCTCCCTGCTCTCTTGATAGCTTCTTTTGCTTTGCAGAAGTTGGTTAGTTTCATGAGGTCCTACTTGTCTATCTTATTGCTTAAGGTATTAGCCTTTAGGGTTCTGAATAGAAATTGGTTGCCAGTTCCAATTTCCATAAGGGTGTCTCCTGCATTTTCTAAGATTCTTATAGCTTTTTAATGGGATTATTTGTGTTTTTCTTGTTAATTTGTTCGAGTTCCTTATGGATTCTAGATATTAGGCCTTTGGCGAATGCATAGTTTGTAAATATTTTCTCCCATTCTGTGGGTCATCTCTTTATTCTCTTGATGGTTTCTTTTGATATGCGGAAGGTTTTTAACTTGATAAGGTCCTGCTTGTCAATTTCAGTTTTTTTGCTGCATGTGCTTTTGAGGACTTGGTCATTCATTACCTAGGTTGATGTCTAGGAGAGTGTTTCCTAAGTTTTCTTCAAGAAACCCAGGACAGTCAAAACAAAGAAAAAGAACAAAGTCGGAGAACTCATACTTTACAATTCCAAACTTACCATAAAGCATCAGTCATCAATACTGTGTGATCTGGCACGAGAACAGACATATAGAAAAATGGAATATAATGTAGAGTCCAGAAATAAACCTGTACATCTCTGGTCAATTGGTTTTCAACAAGGGTGTCAAGACAAACAGGGGAAAAATAATCTTTTCAATAAATGACGCTGAGGCAATTGAATAACCACGTGAAAAAAATAAAGTTGGACACCTGCATCACACCACAACAAAAATGAACTCAAAAATATCTGGTAGATTTTACTGAGCCTCCCTTTCTCCAACCTCAGGTTGAGATATATGACTTTAAGTTCGCTTCTACCCATTCCCTGATGGGAGAGGGTGTAAAATCTCTGGGTCAGGGATGCTATGAGATACACATGTTTCAGATTGGGAGGGCCCAAGGCCCCCGCTGGCCTCTTCCTGTTGAAAGACTTAAAAATCAAAGGCTGTTTGGTTCCTTTGCAGGACCTGGAGATAGTGGCTCAATCAGGAGAGAAATCAAAGAGATCTGAAAGGACTGGAACTGCTGGCTGGTGTGGAAAGGGTGGCTGAAATTTTGCAGGGACTTCCACGAGGCCCTTTGAAACTTTCTGCTATTCAAGTCTGTTTAGAACTTGCCTCTGAAGCCTGATAGCTTTCAACTCTGGTGTCTTAATTCTTCCCCCCTGCCCTGGCAGCTGAGCCCAGAAGAGCTTTGCGGGACGGTGGCACTTGTGAGTGAAGCCACGGGACAGGTGGCACTTGGGACGGGAGCCTCTGAACACGTAGGGGTGGGACAGGGCTCAAGGGCTGAGGAGAGCCAGGGGGAGGGGCAGACCCTCCTAGGGCCCTATTCCAATTTCGAAGAGAGAGCCGGTTCTTCGGGGGAAGACACCACAAAAAGGGAGCTGAGGATGGCTGAGACTTCTGTGATCATTCAAGTGGGACCACGTCCCCTTGCTCTGTGGCACTTTTTTTTTTGAGTTGGAGTCTCACTCTCTCGCCCAGGCTGGAGTGCAGTGGCCGCTCCCGGCCACTGCAGCCTCGACCTGCTGGGCTCCGGCGATCCTTCCGCCTCAGCCTTCCGAGTAGCCGGAATTATAGGCATGCGCTACCACGCCCGGCTGATCTTTTTGATTTATTGTAGAGATAAGGTCTCGCTGCCCAGGCGGGTCTCGAACCCGCAGGCTCGGGCCATCCACTCACCTCAGCCTCCCAAAGCGCGGGATGACAGGCTGAGCCACCGAGCCCGGCTTCTGTGGCACTTTGTAAAGTGTGAAGTGAGGGACTGTTACCTTCAGAGATGACCCGTGAACACGTGACCCACAGGCGCACTGGCCCCAGCAGACAGGAATCCAGGAGCTGTCAAGGCCGATGAAGGCAGGAGATCATAATCTCAGGGGATGTGGGACCCCTGGAGGCCCACAAAGAGGCATCGTGGAGTCCAGGAGGCCCTGAAAACCACGTGCAGTGTGTGGTCATGTTCACAGGATGAAGGGCTCGAGACCTCTCACGTAGGTCTGACCCCTAGGATGTTAAGAAGCCCTCATCTGGGGTGAAGCATGGTGAATGTGACCCTAGGGCCGGCTCCAGGGTTTGTCCATGGTTGGAAGGACGAGTGTGAGGTTATGGCACGGAACAGAGGAGACTGGAAAAAGGGGTTTCGCCTGAGAACTGTTTGGAGTTCACCCATTGCTGCCAGGTATGGCGGTGAGGAAGGGTGAGTGCCTCCCGCGTGGGGTTGGTGACCGCTCCTGGCTCAGAATCCCTTCCAAGAGGAGGAAAGAAGTTCCGAACACAAACAGTTGCCACGATTGTTTGTTAGGCAAGCCCTTTCCATGTGTGATCTAAAGCCGTTCTCACTACTGCACCACGAGAGAGCACCATGGCCTTAACTTACACTCGAAGAAACAGGTTCAGAGAAGTTAGAAATTTGCCCCAAGTCAATGAGCTAACCAACACATCTTGCTAGACCAGCCACCCTGCCTGCTGAGCCCTTGGCTGCTTTAATTGTGCTCTGCAAGCCATCTGGTAGGCTTCGTCTCTGGGTTAACCCGCCTATGTTGTTCTGGTTCTCCAGCCAGAGAGCAGCCATCTGAGCTCAGGTGGGGGTTTCCTGAGCGCCTGAGCCTCTAGGAGGGAGTTCTCTGAGCAAGGCGGTGGGCTGGGGTTTGGGTCTAATCTCTCTCCCATTACGCCTAACACATGATCTTTCTCACCCATCACTTGTTTCATTTCGAAGCAGGTCAGGAGAATTGATTCCCACATCCTGTAACTTCTGAGTGCCCCAGGGAATTGAATTCTGGGGTCACCTGGTCACTGTGGATACCTTTTAACTAAGGCATGCATAATTGAGAGATGAGTCTGCAATCATATTGGGAAAAGTTCACACCGGATACCACGAAGAACGAGTTTAGCTAGACATCCAAGATCCTGGAAGCCAACAACAGCAAAAGCTTCCCAAGAAGGGACTTGCTGGGGACTAGGGAATGGGCGGACGGGGGAGTCTGTTATGCAGCTCATCCCTTCTGAATTGCTGCTTTTATATCTCTAGGACATCATTGTTAGTGAGCATTCACTGATAGCCTGTGGGATATGAAATATTTTGGAGTACCTCATGCTTTAATGCATTTGTTCAAGCAATCTTCAGCCAGCATGATGGAAATGAGAGCTAACATTATGCCATGCTTATTACATGCAGGGTTCTGTCCTGAGCACTTTGCTCATTCGGTACTCACTCCAGTATTCAGAGGAAGGTACTATGGCTATCCTCATTTGACAGATAAGGAAACAGAGGCACAAAGAAATGAAGTGATGTACCTATGATGCTCAAGAGGCAGGAGTGGATGCAAGCTTGCGGGCAGGCATCAGGCTTGGCGCCTGGGGTGACAGAGTCACTAAAGAGCATTTAGTAGGCACCCAAGAGGCTATGGGCCAAGCAGCTCTGCTTTTAAAACTTTGAGAAGACTCTTTTGCTTCCCCTACCTCTGTGAGAGTTTGTGGAAACTACGAGACAGACCAGCTACAGCTACAACGGAGTTCTGCTCACCGGAAGTGGGGCAGAAGTTTTCAGGCACCAGATATTAGCACGCAAAGTATCTGTACCATGAATGTGATTATTTGCTTTACTAAAGCCAAGAGACCTTGCCTGGCTTTCATTATCTGACATTTGATTAAACTTTTCTTTTTAGAAAGTAAATTGGAGAGGAAGAGAGAGAGAGAGAGAGAATGAGAGAGGAGATTTGCCTCCCCAAGGTTGAGGAGGGGGCCAAGGCTTAGGAAACATGGTGGACACACATAGTTTAACAAAGAAATGGCCTGATGAAATTTTAAAGTTATATTTTAATGTATTGAACCCGTGATCTAGAAGAAAATGGCTTGTAATTCCGTGAGTGTGAAGATTGCTAAGAGACTATTCATACAAGTATACAATTTCAGAACTGGAAGGGACCTGGTAATCAGGTCCAACCCCCTCATTTCACTGATGAAGACACATGCATGTGACCTGCTCAAGGTCAGACAGCAAGAATTGGGTGCACATGAGGAATTATTTAGGTCCGTTATCTAGGGCCAAGAACTAACTAAGAGAAGGCTGAGATTTTCTGAGGCTGAGATTTGTCATCAATCTGAGCTACATCAGTTACCAGTGATAGAAAAACCAACGACGGCGGTTAAGTCAGAAATCAAGACCGAGTCATTCCCGCACTCAAATGAAAAGTCCAGGACACCAGCCTCAGACATGGGCTCCAGTGATGCGATCAGGACTCAGTTCGTCTCTCACTGGGCTTGCCTCTTTCCATGGCTGCTTCCTTTTCCAGCAGGTTTCTCTCACAAGCCACCAATACAGCCCCAGCTCTGCGATGGCTCCCAGCTTCCTAGGTTTAGCAGATAAAGGACCTCCCCCGCCATGCTCACCACTGCCAGTTCCATCTCATGAGCTCTGATGACCTAAGTTGGCGTCACCTGCCCACACCTGAAGCGAACACCGTGAGTCATGAAAGGCAGTGCCCTCATGGGTTAGGCCTCAGTGACATGCTCATTCACGGGTCTAGCGTGGGGTCAGCCCACTGCAAGCCACGTGCCTCAGGGCAAAATGGGGTGCGCTTAGCAGACCCAGTGGTAATGGATGCACAGGCAGAACAGGCATGTGCTGCAAGACTCACAAGAGCAGGTTGTTCTCGGGCGGTTTTTGCTCTCATTTGGCTTTTGCCACATGAGGAGATGTAGTGTTGACCTAGACGATGAGGAAGGATTAAGAACATCTTCTAGGTTTAAGGAGAGAGTAAAGAGATATCTCTTGTGCATACCAGGGGTTGGTAGGTTCTCACAAGATGGCCTCTGAAGCCACTGGGACAACACGCTTCTGGGTTCATCTTTGGTGAGATAGTAAGGAACCCTCTCTTTCACACACAGGAGGAAAGAATGTTCCTTTAGGCCAAATGGACCAACTTAAGTCTCATACCGCTCCCTGGACCCTGACAGTTGCCAGAGGGGTTCCAGGAGTTGACTGGACCCCTGAAACCAACTCTGGCAAGAGAAGTGCTTATCATGATGGCTCCTGTAACCAGGACCTTCGCTGGGGCCAGGGCTGGTCCAGGATCTTCAGGGTCATGGGGCCTGTGTGGAGGAAGAAAGGATTGGACACCAGGTAGCTTCTGTGTAGTGTTTAGTTAGGTTGTACGTGCTTAATATGTGCTGGCATAAATGCTCTTTCATTGAAACACAGTATTGCTGACCTACTATGGCTTAAACAGAACCTTCTGGGTTAAACTTACAACCTAAACATCACGTATAAGATAGTGTGGAGAAAATACATAACTTTCCGTCAAACATCTCATTGATGCCAAGTTTAACTATGCTGAGATGAAGCAACAATCAAAATAGTTACGACTCTCTTTGGGGACTGTGGTCACCGGGACCATGACAGAGAGCCCTGCTGACCACAGCACCTGTGGGAGCTCACATGAGGCTCTCTGGGGACGTGGTCACCCCTTGTGTGAGAGTTCTCACCTACAATTTTCCTTTGCCCTTTGACCCAGAGTCTGGGCGTAGACACGTGGTCTGTGGCTCTCTGTGTGTTGATTATAATGTGCTTGAACAAGATAACTTGAGGTTTTGTCTTTACCCTCTTCTGAAGAATGCTCTGGTTCTGGGGGCAGAAGAGCTGGGCAATAAGAAGCCACAGAGGATGCCACGCCTGTCTAACTGGTGGTTTCCACCTCCTCCTGGCTGGAACCCTGAGCCCAGGGGTTCACCTCTCCCTAGTCCCTAGTTTCTCCACCAGGACAATTCCCAGGGCCGGGGTGTGTCACCGACACATAGATGAGGGTGGAACCGGCCACCCACTTCAGGGTTGGGCCAAACCAGCCTCTGTGCCCTGCCCATGAGGTGGGGATGTCCTGCCCGTAGTATGGTTGGCTGCCATGTGCTGAGGTTTTACCCCAGTCAATCTCTGGACTACCGATGTTACTTATATTTCCTCAGCTCATTCTCAAAAACTCCAGGTTATCTGACTAGTTCAAATGATCCGTCTGTGCAGTGCCGGCCCTCTGGCCCTGGTCTGTCTGACTTGGCGTCCGTGCTCTGAGCAGCCCCTGTCCTCATAGAGCTGCAGCGAGGAGGACATGGGGAAGGGCTGGGGAAAGAATCTGGTGCAGTGCCCGCACGCGCTAACCGACCAGCAAATGGTGGTGGCGCCGACTGCCGTTGTCGTAACAAACAAAGGCCCTGGACAATCCCCTAAACGGACAGCCGGCCCTGCACTGCCTGCAGCTGGCCACGGTCTCCCTGAAAACTTGTTTATTGGCCTTGTGGTTGTCTGAAGAAAGAGTTATCTGCCCTCTCTCCGCTTCCCAGGCCTTCAGGAGGTAGGCTCGAGTTACCCAGCACGTACACCTGTTGTTCTGGGCCGGGAGGGGCTGGGAGCTCAGGGAACCGAGCACACGTCTGACCTGGGCCGGGGTCAGCAGGATCCGTAGCAGGCCGCAATGCTGGTCGGCCAACAGGCTTCCAGCTGGGGTGGCAGGGAAGCCGGGCCCCCAAGCCAGTGCCTGGCAGGGGAAGTGGGGGCCTCCAGGCTTCCCTTACTTTATCCTGACACCCTCTGTCCACCCCAGACATGAGTGGGACTCCTCCCAAGCCAGCTCCACTTCAGTAGTGGTGAGAGGGGTGGCTCCCACCCAGGGGAGGTCTCAAAAATGCCAGGGCAGGAGCTACAAAACGTGAATACTAGTGAGCCTTCCTAGGTACCAGGAACAGTGTGCAGTGCCAGGAACAATGTGTAGCATCTTCTGTTCCCAGTCTCTGGAATGGGGTGGCAGTACCCTCTGCTCTGTCCCCTGTGGGGTGCCCTATGCTCCATCTCCTGCATGGGGCACAATGCCCTCTGCTCTGTCCCTTATGTGGGATGCAGTGGCCTCTGCTCCAACTCTAGTATGGGACGTGGTGTACTCTGCTCTGTCCTCTGTACGGGGCTTGGTTTCCTCTGTTCCATCTCCTGCATGGAGCACGGTGCCCTCTGTTCCATCTCTTGTGCAGGGCATGGTGCCCTTTGGCTCATTCCCTGTACATAACACAGTGCTCTCTGTTCTGTCTCCTGTGAGCCTCACAGTCTTCCTGTGGAGAGAAGCAGTGTGTGGACACCACTTCAAGGTGGAGAAACACTGATTACAAGAGATGGGACACCCTGCCCGCTGTGCACAGCAAGTGTAGTTTGACTCTTGCTGGATACATCTAGCAGGGAAGCTTATTTCCTTAACCATGCCGCTGAAGTGCCTCCCCCAAAGCGACAGGTTGGGGAGAATTCTTTTATTTCACTTTCCTTCTGTCAATTATAGCACAGTGGCAATGTTGGGGAAAGTGTCAAGCTGCTCTCCTGACCTCCAAACCCCACAGTGGTCCTGCAAGCCTCAGCTCAGAGAAGTCCAGTGACCCACTCCAGGTCACATTGCACCATGGGGATTTCATTGCACCAACTTTGGTGACCAGGAAAAGTTCACCATGGGAATGTTCTTAAAACACACCAGGATGCACATTTTCAGCGAGGCTACTTCTATCTTCATCAGATTCCTTCACTGTGACCAGCTCCTCTCACCAATTCACATGAATATCTGGAAAACGTGAGCAGGACCTCTCACTTTAGTTGGGCTCAGACGGCAGCAGGGTCCAGGATGTGACCCTCAGCCTGGATGAATGTGCTCTCATCTCCAGGTCCTGAAGAGCTTGGAGGTGGCTCTGTCTTCCTTGTGACTGCGAGGGGGTTTTCCTCAGTGTTTGTTCAGACACATCCTGACCCCAAGATGTCTGCTGGACACATCCCAAAGGGCAACATAAGATCAACCTGGGGTGGGGCGGCCTCGGCCGGGGCCAGGCGTGGAGGATTTGGGACGTGTGCGACCCAGGTACATGCTGCCATCAGTGACGGAGCCCCACTATTCCCAACTTAACTTTAAAAAAAAACATTTTTTTTTGAGTTGGAGTCTCACTCTGTCGCCCAGACCGGAGTGCAGTGGCCGCTCCTGGCCACTGCAGCCTCGACCCACCAGGCTCCGGCGATCCTTCTGCCTCAGCCTTCCGAGTAGCCGGAATGACAGGTGCGCGCTACCACGCCCGGCTGAATTTTCGATTTATTGTAGAGATGAGGTCTTGCTTCCCAGGCGGGTCTCGAACCCGCGGGCTCAGGCAACCCACTCACTTCAGCCTCCCAAAGATGCGGGATTACAGGCTGAGCCACCGAGCCGGGCTATCTGTGTCTTTCTTGATCTCTTGCGGCACTCTCTCGGGACCCTCAAGGCAGCCAGCCGCACAGGCCTCAGCAGGGCACCCCCCTCAGGGTGGGCCAGCCACAGCTGGAGCCTGTCCTAGCACTCCTTGGCTCAACATTCAAATTCGTGACCCATAAGTGACTATAATAAAAAAGATAATACTAAGTGTTGATGAGGGTATGGAGCAACTAGAACCCTCATCACATTGCTGGTGGGGATGTAAAACGGTCCAACTATTTTGGAAAACAATGTGGTGTTTTCTCAAAATAGTTAAACATCAATGTACTACAGATCCAGAAGTCCCACTCCTATGTATCTACCCGAGAGCAATCTGGGTAGACGACAGCCACATAAGATCTTGTCTGAGAACGTTCATAGCAGCATCGCTCATGGTAGCCACGAGGCACAGGCACTCCAAATCCCCAAATCCTGGTGAATGGATGAACAGAATGGGGTGCGTCCATGCAATGGAACACTGGAATACTATTTTGCAATACAAAGGAGCGAAGTATGGATCAATATGCTATCACATAGACAAAACTTAAAAATGTTAACGTATTTATATGATCCTATCTACATGAAATGTCCAGAAAAGGCAAGTCTGTAGAGATAGAAAGCAGATGAGTAACTGTCTTGAACATAGGGAGTGCCTACAAGTGAGTGCAAGTCTACTTTCTGGGGTAATGGAAATGTTCCAAAATTAGATTGTGGTGATGGTTGTATAGCTCCATAGACTTCCAAAAAAAAAAAAAAAATCATTGAATTGCCTATTTAAAGCAAGTGAATTTTATGATACATAAACCATAGCTTAATGAAATTATTATTTTAAAAGCTTTTGACTTCCAATAGAGTCAGAGGAGCTTCCTGCAGTGTCCCCTGCTGTGACACCTTGACAGGTATGCCAAGGTGAGCACAAGAACTGGGGATAATTAGGAGGTTGTTGTCAGCAGCAAAGGTGGGGAGAAGGGTTGTGGGTATACAAGAGCCTCCGGCATCCCCTTCCTTCCAGGATGGCAGGTGGCTAAGGCCATCATTCTGGTTTCTCAGAAGTCAGTATCCCTGGCCACTGAGTGCTTTCCTCTACAGCTGAGGTCTCAGGCTTTGTGGCAACCTCTGGCAGCATCTGGATTCTCATGATGAAAGCCAAGGCCTTCTGCCAAGGGCTTTGCTTCTAGAATTCGGGTGGGTTCTGATGTGGAGACCTTGGGGATGGCTTCCAATAGCAAGCATTGAGCCATTGATCTCATAGAGATGTGGTTTTGCTCACCAAAACAAAAACAATGTTTGGTGGTGTCTGGGTCCAATACCGTTATCTCTAGCTCATGTACAAAGGAACACCTGGCTTGAACCCTCTTCAGTCCCCATCTACTTAATCCCCTGCTGGCTGGTCTAATTCTCTCTACCTTTGTCTCTGCCTCTGTCTCTGTCTGTCTCTTTCTCTGTCTCCATCTCTATCCCTATCTCTCATAAAGCATCTAACATTGTGCTTTCTCTTTGGTTTATGATGACTTCCTGTGCCTCTTTTCCATCCCACAGCCAAGGCAAGGAAGCCTAAACTAGGAGGAAAAAAACCTATGCCATAGAAAAAAATGTACAGCGAAGAGAATAGAGATATCAGCAGGTAGCTGGATGAGAAGGGAAGAGACTTCCAGAAGGCAGTTGAGCTGCATCAACTGTGGGGACCAAGAATAGAGCTTCACAAACTCATTGTGAATTATGTGAAGCCTATTATTTTTCAAATAAGCCTGTATTAATGATTTTATTTAACTCATTAACGTGGAAACCAGTGAGATGTTACAAGCAGGTCAAAAGAGAATCCAAAATCAGATATAATTATAGAACAGGAATGTTGATGAATGAGCAATTTATAAAATTGTAAAATAGCTCAATAAAAAGCAAGAGTCAAGTAATCAGAAAAGATGCACTCAGAACAACGCGAGATTTCCCGAGACACACATTTGTTTACGTCGTGCATAGTCCCCTTCTTTGCTTGGATAACTAGTATTTCTCCTGTACATTCATCTTGGGTATGAAAGGACTGTATTTTTAAAATTTCCGATGCTTCATGGCAAGCTTTTATGAAACAGTAAAAATAAATTGCTAGAAAGGTAAAATGAAAGAAGGCATACAGAATGCAAGCCTAACTTTTCTGATTATTCAACAGACACAAAGTTGCTCTGTCAAGTTGCTATGGAAGTTTCTAAAAGCTTCTCCTGACTTCTGTACGTGTCTCAACAGTAACTAGTGGTGAAGAGCTCAGTGCCTGGAGCTGGTGTGTGGACCACATTCTGAGTGGTGCTCCCCTAGGGCGTTTATGCCCACACATCTTAGTGCTGCAGCCTTCTGATGGCGGCTCCCATGAGGTCCGGCTGGTCTCCTGTTCCCATTCTTTCACTTCCAGGAGCCTTCACACTGTCACTGTCTACCCTCGTATCCTTGCTAACCGCGTCGAGGCCAACAGGTCTCAAACTCTTTGGTCTCAGGACCCCTTTAAGCCCTCAGAAGTTGTTGAGGATGGTAAAGATCAACTTTAAAATATAAGCGATAGCCTATCCATATTGATAGCCTATAAAATATAGCCTATCAATACGGATAGGATATATTCATCAGATTAGAAGGAAGACCAAGAAGCTTCTAGAAATTATTTATCAGTTCATTAAAAATAAACCATAATAAATCACATATCTTTTTAAATGACAACGACTCTATTTTCAAAAACAAGAGGGAATAATTAGAGTGGCACCCTGCAAGCTGTGGAGGGCGGGAGTGGGAAGGCCTGTGCTCTGTGCTCCAGGGGTCCCTGCAAAACCAAAAGCCCCTAACGGAAATAACCATGCGGGCACATTTCGTGCCTTGATTGCAATCACAGACCGTCATCCAAGAATATTGAAAGGGAAATCTCATTTCCTTTGAAACCAAATGTTCCCCCCACAGAAGCCAAAGGCTTGTGGAAACAACCCTGATAGGAAGGACTTCAGCATATATCGTTTGGCTTCTCGAGTGAGTGGTGCAACACACACCATTCATGGGGAGATGAATTTATGGAAGAGGAGGCCTGCCCACACTTGGCAGTGACCTTTCTTGCTTCCTTGGGCCAGACCCTCAGCTCACAGGAGGACGCTGTGGCCCATCTGGTCTGTGTGAGCAGATGGACGTGGGTCCTGGCAGGTGACGGCCGTGCCACGTGCCTTGGCTGCAGTGGTGACGACGGCACCAGGTACTGCACAGCAGAGGCACCGCAGGAGGGTCTTGTGGGGCCCCCCAGGGAAAGAAGGGGATATCGACCACTACCAGAGCAATGCATCACCCCTGGTGCACCTGCCTTTCTGATCCTGCAGCTCTCCCACACCGAGGAAACTGGTTAGCTAGGAGATAGGGGACGGGAAGTGACCTGAGCACAGAGGCAGGCCAGGCCACCAGGTCTCCTTCTTGGCCTGCCCATGCAGCTTGTGGACACGGATGTCCAGTAGTTACAGTTCAGTGTGCTTGCATGCACCAACTCAGTGACTCTGTGCAGCAACCTGGGATCGTAGTTCTAGCAGAGTCTCCATCTACACTGGGGAAGTTGAGACCAGAGAGGCTGAGTCACCTGCTTAAGGACACATAGCTAGTGCTCCTGGGCTTTCTGCCACCTTCCTGTGCTCCTCTCTTGCTCTGTGGGCATTGCTTTCCACGATGTCCGTCTAGTTAGATGGGTGGGCACTTTTAGAGACCCAGAGGAGCCTATCTTGTAGCTAAAATGCTTCCACCTGATCACTTTTTTTTTGAGACAGAGTCTTACTCTGTCACCCAGGCTGGAGTGCAGTGGCACACTCATGGCCACCGTAGCCTCAACCTGCTGGGCTCAAGTGATCCTTCTACCTCAGCCTTCCAAGTAGCTGGAACTACAGGTGCCCACTACCATGCGTAGCTAATTTTTGGATTTATTGTAGAGACGAGGTCTCGCCAAGTTGCCCGGGCTGGTCTCGAATCCATGGGCTCAGGCAATCCACTTGCCTAGGCCTTCCAAAGAGCTGGGATGACAGGCTGAGCCACCGAGCCGGGCACCTGGCCACTCTTAAAGTACTAGAGTGGCTTGGCAAAATCTGGTTCCAGGGGAAGTCAGTGAAAGACAGGCCGGTTGCCGTGGGCAGTATTTCACACATTTCCTAAGCATGCTTACGCTCTGTCATTGTCTTCATCTCCTGCTGCTTGTGCATTCTCCGTCTGGGACAAGCCCTGCACTGCAGTAAAAATCATCACCAACACGGCGTCACCAGCAGGGAGGGCCAGGTCAAGGGCAGCTCCTGCAGAGTGTCTTGAGGCTGTTGGTCAACGGTACCCGCCAGGCTTCAGGACCAGACCACCACCCTGTGCTCGTTAGACTCCATGAGGCATCCTCATGGGCACAATGTTTTGAACAATAACTTTCCTTTTTGTGAATTAGAAGTAGTGCATATTCATTGTAGAATATTCGAGAACTGTGGGCAAAATATAAGAGAATAATCACCCACGAAACCACCAGCTATACATTCCCACTGTCCACAGCTAAGTGTGTTTCCTTCCTGATTGTATGTGTGTCTGTGGCCACATGTGTGTGCATATGTGTGTGTAAGTATGTGTGTGAGGACATGCGTGCGCATGGTATTGGGCATAATAATGTCCAAGCATGTCCATGGTTCTTTTCCTTCTTCCTCGAAAAGTGCATAATTTATGGGTGTACAACGCTCCATGATTATGTGGATGTGATATACTTTTTCGTCTACTTTCCCACTGTTGCATATTCTTCCACGTTCAAGGTTAATCATTCAGAGAATTAGTAAGAGCAAATCTTGGCCCTTCCAGATGTGTATGCGATCGTGTTCTTAGGATGAATTTCTGGAAATCAGATTTTGGAAATAAACGCTAAGAACATTGTTAAGCTCCTTGATAGACATTGCTAAAGCGCCAGCCACTGGCGTAAGTGGTTACAGTTCAGTGTGCTTGGCAGTGACCTTTCTTGCTTCCTTGGGCCAGACCCTCCACTCACAGGAGGACACTGGCCCATCTGGTCTGTGTGGGCAGACGGACGTGGGTCCTGGCAGGTGATGGCTGTGCCACGTGTACTGGCTGCATTGATGAAGATGACACAAGGTACGGCACAGCAGCGGCACCACAGGAGGTCTTGTGGGGTCCCCGAGGGAAAGAAAGGGGTCTGGCAACTCCCAGAGCAATGCATAACTGCTGGTGTACCCGCCTTTTTGATCCTGCAGCTCTTCCACACCTAGGAAACAGGTTAGCGTCTTCAAGGAGCTTTGACACACTAGAACCTGTCCAAGGGCGAGTGACGGGTCTGGTCAGGACATCACCTCCTGGGAGGAATTAGGAGAGAGCGGGATCTCTCACTTTCCAAAGGCAGGTGGTGTAAACACGGCAGCTGTCCTCCAGCGTTGGAGCTCTCCTGTGGGAAGGGAGTGGATTTCTTCTGAATGCTTCTGGAAGGGAAACCGGCACTGTGGGGAGATGTGAGCAGGGTGGAGGCTGTTGGCTTAGGGTAAGGAAGAGCTTTTGTTTTTCTAAGATAGTGTTGGGCAGAGGCTCTGACACGGCACTGCAGGATAAGACTTCTCGGGGTGTTTCTGGCAGCAAGGCCCACATCGCCCTGCCAGACAGAAGCAGCCTGTCTTGCACATGGCTTTGGGCATGTGGCTTTCTGAAAACATGCCTGCAGGTGGGGTGTATGTAGGTCACACAACAGAACCCCCTGTAGGAAAGGGCTGGGGAGAGAGATGTGCTCCAGGGATCTAACCTGTGCATGACATTCCCACGAGTGTTGAAGGTGTGTGTTCCAGCACGTATGTTCCTTAATCTGTTCTTTATTTTTATTTTGAAGACGTGAGGTACAATTCAGGATTAGGTATACAGGTGGTCATCATACAGATAAAGTTTGGGCCTTTTCCTGGTCCCCACTTCGCCTGGTTTGGGATCGGGCACCCTTATGGATGCTCTGTTGCTGCCCTCCCTCCCCTGGTAGTATCCTGCTACTGCCAATCCCTTTGTTAAGAGTATTATGATAAATGTTCAGGGCCGGCTTGTGAGTGAGTACAGGTAGTACTCAGGTCTTTGTCTCTGTGACAGATCACTGAGTACTATAGACTCTAAATCTATCCAACTTGGAACTTGGATGGATTTAGAGTCTATCATCTGTTCTTTTTCCTGAGGATGCACACACATGGCTGATGGCCTTGGCCTCGTAAGCCTCCCCTTGAGGCTACCGATTTGCTTGTTTCAGCAATCCTGCAGATTCCCGTGTTCATGCCAACCACGATGAGCTTTTGAGACCTATTCTTATCAATATAAGACAAAGGTTCGAGACCTGCCTGGGCAACTTGGCGACACCTCATCTCTACAATAAATCAAAAATTAGCCAGGCATGGTAGCGCGTACCTGTAGTTCCAGCTACTCGGAAGGCTGAGGTGGAAGGATCCCCGGAGCCCAACAGGTCGAGGCTGCGGTGGCCAGGAGCGGCCACTGCACTCCAGTCTGGGTGACAGAGCGAGACTCCAAATCAAAAAAAAGACAAAACTGAAGGGGTTGAGAGTAGAGGCTCCCTCTGGCCAGCGGACGGAGTCTAGGGGCCAAATGAGCGCTGTCCCCCGGGGCACACACATCCCGATATTCAAACACGGTGTCAGCGAGCACAGCAGGAGCCAGCAGGCTGTCCAGACACGGAGGACTGCCTGCACGGGCTTGCTGCCCTGCACAGGGGATGGTGGGGACACGGGCAGATGCTCTGCCAGCCTGACACCCTGTGGCACACCGTGGACTTCTCAGTTTCCACCGGCTTCACCTTCAGCAGCTCTGAACAGGATTTGTTTTAAACCAACAAGCAGTGTATCTGGGTGACCATGTGTACAGACTCCCAGAGTGGCAAGGCTGTAGTGGATACTGGCTCTGGACCTCCGTGGGATAGCCAAATGCAGGTGTCTGGACAACTGACCTGGAATGTTCTACGGGGCTAGCGGAGGTAAGCGCCAAGAAGACCCTCGGTTGAGCCAGAGACCAGTCAGTGGGGCCTTTTGTCTTCTGGCTTCTCTGGCTTCCAAGGGAAGGGCAAAGGGACGCAAGCAAGGACGGAGGCTGCCCTCCCCACCCTCTGCCTCCAGGGCCAGTGTCCACAGAGCTGGGATCGGGAGGCCAGGAATGACCGCCGGGAGCACAATCTCTTGCTGGAAGTTGCTGCTGCTGCCCGTCAGGCAGGAGGTGGCTGCCAACCGCTGCCGGAGCCATACCCGCTGGAGAACGGGGTTCAGGGAGGATGCCAGGGTGGAGCCTGGCAAGCATCAGGTTACAGCTGGAGTGGGGACAGATACGCAGCCTTGGCCGGGCTGAGGGATCCTGATGGGGAACAGATCTCCGGGCCGCTTCATCCACACCTGGTCTCAAGCTAGTTCGAGGCTGCTCTCCCACCTTCCAGCTACCTTCAGCAGTGTCTGCCATGAAAAGGTTTTGCGTGTCTTCGTTTTCATTGTTGATGAAGATCATTTGTGTTTTATTTATTTTATTTATTTATGTATTTAATATTCTTTATTATGGTTTTGTCGGGTACAGTTAAGGGTTAGGTGTACAATTACGTTTCATTCAGGCACCCTATTGATAAGAGGTGTTTCCCCATCCCCAGACAGATATTTGCTACTGTTAATCCCATCTCCCTCCCACCTCCATAGTTTCCCAGTACCATCAATCATTTTCTTGTAGTCTTACATTGGATGTTCAAGGTCCATTATATGAGTGAGAACATGTGATACTCGGATCTTTGTTTCTGTGAGAGGTCACTCAGTATTATAGACTCTAGTTCCATCCAGGTTGCTGCGAAATTCATGATTTTGTTCTTTTTTATGGCTGCGTAGTATTCCATCGTGTATATGTACCACATTTTTAAAATCCAGTCCTCTTTTGATGGGCAGCATGGCTGTTTCCAGGTTCTTGCTATTGTGAACAACGCTGCGATAAACATATGTGTGCAGGTATCTTTTTTATAGAGTGATTTGAGTTCTTCAGGGTATATTCCCAGTAGGGGGATTGTGGGGTCATATGGAAGGTCGATTTTTAGAGCTTTTAGGAATCGCCACACTGCTTTTCACAGAAGTTGCACTAGTTCATTTTAACCTAGGGTGAGCCCTTCACGGGTTTACCCTTCACCCCCGTGCCGTGATATGCCAGAACCCACGCTAGGTTTTGAGCCGGGTGACCACATCACGGGCTCGCTTTTCTTTGGCCCGTCTTGGGCCTGGCTTTTCCCAAAATGGACTTTTTTTCTGGCTCCAATGAAGCAGTGGGAGGGGCCAGCGGGGTCTGGTCCATGTGATGGGGCTGCATTTAGACTCCGGCAGGTGGGGTATTTTATCTGAAGGGGTTCAGAGCAGGAACTGTCTCAGGGCTCACTCTGGAACACAGCATCTGACCTGGTGACCTCTGTATCCACTGTGCCTCCCGCCATTCAGGCACATTAGGTGTTTTAGAAACAGCAGTTGAGTCCATGATTCAAGCCCAGTCCTTAGATTGCAGCGGGGTGAAGCCAGGAGCCACAGAGTTGGGCTGTGAGGTCCGGGATGGGGAAACTGAGGGCTGCAGAGGCAGGCGGGGCCTGGAAGTGGGGAGGGGGCAGGGTCAGCCGCAAGGTGCCCCTGCAGGCGGAGAGGAAAGTGGGTTACCCAGGTCCAGGTGGACACCCGGGGGCTAGCCTCGGGCCAGACGGAGCCTGAAGCATCGTGTTCCTCCTGGCAGCACGAATCCTGTAGAGAGTGGAGAGCTGCCAAACATTTTCTTATTGTATTATAATTGTTCAAGAGCCGCTTATGAGTGAGAACATATGATCCTCTGTTCTTTGTTTCTGTGGTAGGTCACTGAGGATGATGGACTCTAAATCCATCCAAATTGCTGTGAAGTTCATATATTTGTCCTTCTTTATGGCTGCGTAATATTCCATTGTGTATATGTACCACATTTTCTTTATCCAGTCTAGCTTCGATGGGCAACACGGTTGGTTCCATGTTTTTGCTATCAGCAAGGGTACTTGCATAATCAATGTTTGTATACCTAACCCTGAATTGTACCCCACATCTTTACAATTAAAAAAAAAATAAATGATAATTTAAAGAAAAGAGTGGAGGGCTGAAGCGCTCAGGATGCAGTGTCCCTCTGCAAATGCTTTGTTCTTGTCTTCTAAACCCCAGCAGCTCCTGGCTTCTTCCTTCCATACACGGCGGTTCCTGCTCTGTCTACCTTGCTGTTCTCATTGTTAAATGTCGGGATGTCTCTGATCTGGGCCCTCTTGTCCTCGTGGTCATTACTCCCTCTGGGTTATCCAATCTCAACCCATGACTTCAAGCATCATCTCCATGCTTGAGACGCCCATGTGTCGATCTCCAGCCTTATTATTCCCCTGAGCTGCGGGCTTGTAGGGCTTGATGACTGCACGTGGAACGCTCATAGATGACTCGACTGTGTCCTGTCCAAAAGGACACTTTTTACCCACTTTGTCCTCCCTTGTGACCCCCGTGGCTTGCCATTAATTGTCCCCATCTCAGTCAAAAGCCCCAGAGCTGACCCAGTGAAGGCTGGGACCTGGTGAAGCCGTGCAATGTCAAGAGCACACTTGTAAAGAGGTGTTCACTCTCAGTACACCCCCTGCACTTGTGTGACGCTAGGAATGACAGCCTCCCTCCCGCACTTGTGTGCCCTTGGTGGCTAGCTTGTGTCACCCGAGTGCCTGCTCCCCTCCAGCAAGTGCCTAGAAATCCTATTTGATTCTTTCCACTTTTCCACTGCCTGTATTCAGTCCTTCGGGAAGTCCTGTTGACTGGTCTCTGACGTGTCGCCGACCTGTCCTGTCCCCTCCACTCCTGTGCCTGCCACGGCGACCCTGGCTCCGTCAGCACTCTCCGGGGTCACGTAATGGCTTTCCCTGGTGCTCGCCTTGACTTTCTGCAATCTATCCTCCACCCAGCCGCCAGAAATTCAATTTTTATTTTTATAAAAGTAACACATGGACAGAGTTTAAAAAGACAAATCATTCTACAAGGCTTAAAATGAAGAAAACAGCAGGCTCTGGTCCCCCCCCCAGCCACAATTCACACTTGCCAGAGGTGAGCGCTTGCATCACTTTGGCAGTCTCCACCGTCCTTATACTGTCCGCATCTGATTTGGAGGTCTTGCGGTATTTTTGACTGAATTCCTACCACGGAGTAAGATTTGTCTCTCTCATTGCCCCCCTCTGTCACACAGACACTTTCCAGGGATGTCTCTCCAATATATCGTCATGTCACAGGTTGGGTCGGACCCCCTAGTCCAAGTGCAATGGCTTATGTGTGCGGCATGGGGAGGGAAGGAGGGGTCTCACCACCTCCTGGGCTGATCTCCAGCCCCTTCTCCGGCCTCAGGCCCCCGTCCCCCTGGCATCAGAGTCTCCATTTTTGCACTCTCTGGTTTGTAGAGCAACCAGCTCCTTCCCGGCCCCCTCCCTTCAGGGGTGGGCCACTCACCCCTGGCTGGACTGCCGGCGTGCCTGTCCCTTCTGTCTGCCTTCCATGGTGCGTCTCGCCCATGTGCTTTGTCTGCTCTCATCTTCCTTCATTCTTTTTCTCTCTGTGGGTTCATGCTGCTTTTATCTACTTTCTGTCATTTTCTTGGGGTTTGGAGAGGACACATGTGCTCAATCCACATGACCAAATGGAAGCCAAAGTGACCAAATGGAAACCAAAGTGGTGCATTTGTGCTCAGCCAACAGTGCTCAAAATTTTAATATTTTCTTTCCTTTTTAAAAAATATCCTCCTTCTTTCTCAAATCGTTGAATGAAACACTATGGATATAAAAAGTATTCAAGATTTGTTTGTTTGTTTGTTTGTTTTGAGTTGGAGTCTCACTCTGTCACCCAGACTGGAGTGCAGTGGCCGCTCCCAGCCACTGCAGCCTTGACCTGCTGGGCTCCGGCGATCCTTCTGCCTCAGCCTTCCGAGTAACTGGAATTACAGGCTCGCGCTACCACGCCCGGCTGATTTTTTTTTTTTTATTGTAGAGATGAGGTCTCACTGCCCAGGCGGGTCTCGAACCCACGGGTTCAGGCCATCCACTCACCTCAGCCTCCCAAAGGCGGGGGATTACAGGCTGAGCCACCGAGCCCGGCTGGTATTCAAGATTTAAATGGCCTACACCGAGAAGGTATAGGACTAC
This sequence comes from Carlito syrichta, assembly GCF_000164805.1. NCBI lineage: Eukaryota > Metazoa > Chordata > Mammalia > Primates > Tarsiidae > Carlito > Carlito syrichta. The sequence goes on from NW_007067482.1 coordinate 180,071, forward strand.
ATTTTTTAGATTACCGATATGACCACATATATTTATTCACAAATGTTAACTGAGCACTGACTAGGTGCTAAGTGCTGCTTTAGGTATTCGGCATAGAGAGAACAAAGCAGACTAGATGCCAGTTCTCGGGGAGACTGCTCCCTTTGTGTTGGGGGAGATCAGACTGTAAACACTGCCCTAATAGGTGGGGAAATGATAGAACATGGTAGGAGGTGACCGCAACTGTGAAAGTGACGAAAAGTGAGGCTGGATAAGGAGGCTCCAGAGTATGGGGGGTGGTGGTGGGGGGAAGAGGGGAGATGGGGAAGGTTTCACTGAAA